>NW_012267339.1:1390994-1420218 GCF_000151885.1 Dipodomys ordii
GTGTGTGAAAATACTGTACAGAGGGGTTACAATTACATGGGCAAGGTAATGAGTACATTTCTTTTTTTGGGGGGGGGTCCGGTTGTGGGGCCTGAACTCTAGGCCTGGGCACTGTCTCTCAGCTCTTCAGCTCAAGGCTAGCGCTCTACCACTTGAGCCACAGCACCACTTCCTCCTTTTTTTCTTTTTGCTTATGTGGTGCTGAGAATCGAACCCAGGACCTCATGCATGCAAGGCAAGCGCTCTACCCCTGAGCCACCTTCCCAGCCCCAAAGAGTACATTTCTTATTAAGCATTGTTGCCTCCTTTGTTTCCCCTTCTCATCCCTTCCCATCTCCCCCTCCTACCCCTTCCTCATATACTGTGTTTTTTAAAAAATTGCTAGATTTGTTGTTTTTTTCTCAGTAGTACCAGGATTAAAGTACTATCTAAGTATACTTTTGAAGTTCTAGATTGTTACTTTACATAATGGTAGTTTGGTGATGTATGTATTAACATATCTTGTTTTGACATTTTTCTCAGGACTTAAGAACTAACTAGTATAAGAATTTATGGTGTGTGTGTGTGTGTGTGTGTGTGTGTGTGTGTGTGTGTGTGTGTGTGTGTGTGTGTGTGTGTGTGTGTGTTAAAATTTAAATATTGCCTGATCATCCTTTCTGGTCCTCACTTAAGGTTGAGTTGGCCGATATAGACTGTTACACACAGATATCTGAGACAAGCCAGGGCCTGGCAGAGGACAGAGACTGGATTCATGTTGGCTGATTAAAATATGTTCAAATGATTAACCATCAAAGCTAGATACATTGTTTTCTAGCTTTCCAAGAAGGAGTACTGCAGAACCAAGGGAAAATATGAGGTGTGAAAGCCTTTGCAGGCCCTATATTGTATCCTAATAGGAAAATAAGTGAGAACCTATAAAAATACTTGTTTGTGTGTTTATATATACCTACTGTATTTAGAAGTAAAAAAAATTATCAAATTCCTTTATAGTGACAACAAACAACAATCTAGAATACTCTACATTAACCTTCTTCTGTCTTTATTCTAAGTCTACTCAGTATTCTCTTGTGACCATCTGTGTCAGGGCCATGGCTTAGATTAGAGGTTCCCATACAAGCAGCTAGTCTTTATCACTAGGGCCCCTGGAAAGAGACAGTTGTACAAGGTGGAGATTTAAGCAAACTGAATACAAGGACTTTCTGCAGGGATGTGGCAGTGCTAAGGGGGCCTGCAGGGGAGTGAGACATTCAGGAAAAGGCTTAGGAAAGGGGACCAGAGGAGGATATGGCATGGCAGGAACCCCGTGTAGCTGTGGCCAAAGCTACAGCATCCTCAGCCAAATACCATGTACCTGGCGATGGAAAAGAGTACAAGAAGGAGCATTGACACTCTGCCCTGGCCCAGGTGGTAGAGTCTGTATGTCCTCCTCAGGTACAAAGCAGGGCAGAGAAGATGAAGAATAGTCAGTCTAGGGGGAAGCAACATTCCTGCTTCCTGTGCCATTTGAGGAGAGTAAGGAACACGTGTACAGGCTTAGCATGAGGGGTTGTCATGGTTACGTTGGGTTCTCTGTGCCTCAGTGTGCCTTGACCTGGGAGACCATGGAAGGATGTCCTAGATCAACAAATGTGGGAGGAGAGCAAGGGTGAGAACAGATCTTGTGTGCTTTTTGCCCTTCAGCAGGTCCAGTTCCTGGTGGGGCCTGTTGGCTGTGTGACTGTGCGCAGCTCTCTCTCTGAGCTCGGTTCTCTCTGTGTTCCAGTAACCTATGGCATGATGAGCTCCAATGTGTACTACCACACCCGGACCATGTCACAGCTCTTCCTTGACACCCCAGTGACCAAAACAGAGAAAACCAACTTTAAAACGCTTTCTTCCATGGAAGACTTCTGGAAGGTATTTGCAAATGACTTTGGAAATACCTCTGCCTTGTTGCAAAATGGTTCATTTATTTGGTGTCATGAGGGTGCCACACAAGTATCTCCAGTGCTTCCTCAGTGTGACCACTGTGTGAGATACTGTTCTTGCGAATTGTTTGTGGTTTCTGTTCCTGTCCTTAAAGAGGGTAAACGCCAGTGATGGAGAACCTGACATTTGTCCTACACTGAGCTGCGTGTTCACACTTCCCTTATTTAACCCCCAGAGCAACCTGCAAGGAAGTAGTACATGGCGTTCTATCTTGTAGAGATGGCAAGTGACATCTAAAAATGTCTATTGTCACATGGCTAAGGGATAAGAAAAATAGACCCTTTCTAGCATAGCTAACACTTCTTGGTCCTATTTTACTCTTTATTATATCATTCATATTGAGAATCTTCTAGAATATATTGCCCCAGAAGTCTCTAAGGATGTGCTTTGTATCTGTGTTAATGATGGCATGTTTTCCTTAACTCCAGAAAGCCTGATACAAGGTAGGCCATTATTTCAAAGGTCTGCTAAGGTAAAATTTAAGCTAGCCTCTTTCCTATCACACACTTTAACTCAGCAGCAGAGAATGAACAATGAGCGATATCACAGGACACATACTAAGCAGATCTGGATTTTACATTACTTGGAATCTAGGGAAATTGAAAAGGCAATCATTGTTCCTCTCTGGGGACATAATTGGTAAAATTCTTACTAAACCCTGGATTCAGAGATGTTGATTTTAAGCATTAACAAAATGATATCCCATGAACCTACTAATATATAACCATACTCAGCATCTAAAGCTACACTTGAATATTATTAACCTTTTTCCACCTCATTGGGTCAGATCTGTATGTGGCATCATCTGATGAGTAACATTCATAACTGGGTGCTGGTGGCTCACACTCTAGTACTTGTTCCTCAGGAGGCTGAAATCTGGCGATTGTGACTCAACACCAGATTAAGTAGAAACGTCTGAGAGACTTGTCTCCAACTAATTGGCAAAGTATAAGATTGGAAGTGTGGCTCAGTGGAGGTGTAGAGCTCTGGCTGTGAGGAGAAACAAATGATAGTGAGGCGCTGAATTCAAGTCTTGGTACTTGAAGAATTAATAAAGAACAAAGAATAATGTATTTAATGCTCAATCTGTTCTCCCTAGAGTTCTAGCTCCTTACAAAAACTAAAAGAGACTTTTCCCACATACACAATTCCATGAAATAAATGCCAGTGTCTAAAGAGACAAGCAGGGTTATGGGACCCTGTATAGGAACAAAGCCCACTCGCTTTAGTGTTGATCTAGATGAATTTGGGATTATAACTGAGATGCTCTTTCTTTTAGGAAAAATTGAATTGATGGAGGGCAGTTTCAGCAACACCTTCACTGGATGCCTTTAGTCCCAGAACAGAAGTCAGAGATGTCCTGATGGGTCTTTCTAATCTGGGAGTCTTGCTCAAAGGATCCCACTCAAAATGCAAACCCAAGTCTCTTCACAGCAAAGCCCACTTTATTGCTCTTTATTGTTCTTAGAGTTGTCAAAATCTTGCTCACACAAATGCTCACCAGCCAGGAACAAGCACCCCAGCACTTGGAACCTTTCAAAACCATGTCCTTCGTTTTCAGTTCACAGAAGGTGCATTATTGGATGGACTCTACTGGAAGGTACAGCCCAGCAACCAAACAGAAGCTGACAACCGAAGTTTCATCTTCTCTGAGAACCTGCTGTTAGGAGTGCCACGTATAAGGCAACTCAGAGTCAGAAATGGGTCGTGTACCATCCCCCAGGACTTGAGAGATGAAATTAAAGAATGCTATGATGTCTACTCCGTCAGTAGTGAGGACAGGGCCCCATTCGGGCCTGCAAATGGAACAGCGTAAGTATCTGTCTATCTCCTGGCTACTCAGTGACATGAATCCTGTTTCACCTGGCACTGAGTTTCATTTATTCATTCTCTTACCTCCCACTGGCACTTCATTCATTCACTACCTCCCAAGGATGTTCACTTATTCCTTATTCTTCTATCTTCCTGTGAGGTTCATTCTCTCTTCATGATTTCTTCCTGCTCTCTCATTCCTTCGTTCTTCCTTCCAACTCCTATTCCTTCACTGTTTTCATCACTTCTTACTGATGTTTATCTCTTTCTTTCCATTTGTATTCATTCCTTATTCTCTGATAATTTCATAGTAGGTGCCTAGTAATTCCTCAGTACTTATATGTAAGCCTGCGCCAAGTTGACTGACTTGGTTCTCAAGTTCTTGGTTCTCTGATGTTTAATCCATTTTAATGTCAACATTCATATTTTGAGAAGGTTGAGGTATCCCACAAGCACACAAAGAAGATTCTGTGACTCTCTGGAGATTTTAATTGAGGTCTTCAGTTAAAATTTTAATAAATACTCTTTTGATAGGTTAAAACACATTGTACCCTACATTATTTACTAGAAAGTTTCCTGATACAGAATTTTTTTTAGTAGCTCTTAATCATATTTTTTTCAGAATATACTTATTTAAAGTGTTATTATTTTGCTGATAAATAATAGTACATACTTATAGGTTTAGTACTTTGATACATGCATACCACATAGAAATAATGATTGCATTAAGATACATAGTATTTCTATTCTATTGAACATTAATAATGTTTTTGTGTTAGAGACTTGACTCTTAAGTTTTCACAGACTGGATTTATATACATGCTATAGAATCACAGAACTACTTTCTGTTTACCTATATGTTGGGGCCTCTTAGCCAACTGCTTTCTTTCTCCATCCTCTCTGCTTTTCCTTGCCTACAGTGACCAAACCTCTCTTCTCTTCATTGACTGCTTAACTTTTCCTTTTGAGTAAGGAAATGCAGTATTTATTTTTTTTTCTGTTCTTGGCTTATTTCACTTAATACTATATACTTGAGAGACCCATTTACTTTGATGCAAATGACAAAACTTCTTTTTTTTTTTTGGTTGGTCATGATGTTTGAACTCTGAGCTCAAGGTGAGCACTTTACCTCTTGAGCCACAGCACCACTTCTGGTTTTTTAGTGGTTTATTGGAGATAAGAGTCTCACAGACTTTCTAGCCCCAGCTGGCTTTGAACGATGATCCTCAGATTTCAGCCTCCTGAGTAGCTAGGATTACAGGTGTGAGCCACTGGCACCCAGCTATTCTTTTTTTTTTTTTAATAAGTTTTTTATTGTGAAAATACTGTACAGAGGGGTTACAATCACATGAGCAAGGTAATGAGTACATTTCTTATCAAGCATTGTTGCCTCCTCCTTTGTTTCCTCTTTCCATCCCTTCCCTCCCACCTCCACAACTACCCTCCATCCCATCCTAAATTGTAAAGTTCACTTTTCGACATAGCGTCTTGTACATTTCATAGTTGCAATGGGTCAACCTCTATCCCTTTTTATTTTTATTTATTTTTTGGGAGGGTCTAGTCGTGGGGCCTGAACTCTGGGCCTGGGTACTGTCCCTCAGCTCTTCAGCTCAAGGCTAGTGCTTTACCACTTGAGCCACAGCGCCACTTCTGGCTTTTTTCTTTTTGCTTATGTGGTGCTGAGGAATCGAACCCAGGGCCTCATGCATACAAGGCAAGTGGTCTGCCACTTTCCTAGCCACATTCCTAGCCCCTCTATCCCTTTTTAAATAATTTGTTTTTTCCCTTCTGTTTCCGAGATTATACCAACAACATCAAATGCAGTGAAAACGAGTTATACTGTGGGGGAAGGACATACAAAGCAACAACAAAAAAATCACATGGTTCCTTATAAATACATTAGAAACAATAGCAAGAAAGAAAAAACCACTTGTGTCCTTATCTTGGGGTTCATCTCACTTAACATCATCTTATCTGACCTTTTCTGCTTATCTCAGATATATACTAGTTATTGCAAATAAGGGAAACCATGGGACCTATGTTTCTTTGGGCCTGGCTTACTTCACTTACTGTAATTTTTTTTCCAAATCTTTCCATTTCCTAACAAATGGGGCAATGTCATTCTTTCTGATGGAGGCATAGAATTCCATTGTTTATATATACCACATTTTCTTGATCCATTCATCTACTGAGGGGCATCTGGGTTGGTTCCATAGCTTAGCTATGGTAAATAATGCTACAATAAACAGTTGTGCTGGTAGTTTTAATATGGTCGTTTGTTATCATTTGGGTAAATGCCCAAAAGTGAGATTACTGGGTCATAGGAGAGCTTTATGTGGAGTTTTTTGAGGAACCTCCATACTGCTTTCCAAAATGGTTGAACAAGTTTACACTCCCACCAACAGTGCAGTAGGGTTCCCTTCTGGCCACCTCTTGTCCAGCATCTGTTGTTATTAGAGTTCTTGATTATAGCCATTTCTTCATGTGTCTATTGACCATTCATATTTTCTCTTCAGAGAAGTTTCTCTTTAAATCTTTAGCCCACTTATTTATTGGGCAGTTGTTTCTTTGAAGAGTCGTTGTTGGGGGATTTAATTTTTGAGTTCCAAGTATATTTTAGATATGAAACCCTTGTCTGTTGTATGGCTAGTGAAGATCTTCTCCCAATCTGGGCTTTCTGTTGATCTTGATAGCTATGTCCTTTGCCATGCAGAAGCTCTGCAACTTCATTCAATCCTATTTGTCCAACCTTTCTTTGATTTGTTGTGTTTCTGGGTCTGTATTAAGAAAATTTCGGCCTGTGCCAAGGAGACCTAGGGTTTCTCCTATTCCTTCCTGTAATGTTTTCAGGGTGTCTGCTTTGACTTCGAGATCTTTGATCCATTTGGAGTTGATTTTGGTGCAGGGTGATATATAAGGATCTAGCTTTAGTTTTCTACAAGTGATTAACCAATTTTTGCCAGCACCATTTATTGAAGAGGCTGTCTTTCTTCCATTCTATTTTTTTAGTTCGCTTATCGAAGGTTAGGTGGCTATAGGTTTGTGGGTTCATTTCTGGGTTTTCAGTTCTATTCCATTGGTCCTGAGGTCTGTTCTTATGCCAATACCAAGCTGTTTTGATTACTATGGCTTTGTAGTAGAGTTTAAAATTTGGTATTGATATTCCTCCAGCACTGTTCTTTCTGTTAAAGACTTCTTATTGTATTACTGGTAAACAATACCCTGTTCTTTACCTGTATTGATTGTCCAGAGCAATGGATTTTATTGTGACATTTTTGTGCATTAATTTTTTTATTTATGTCCTTGATCATGTTTACCCTATATTCTCTTTGTTTTTGTTGTTCTTTTTTTTTAATTTATTTTTTATTTGTGAACATACTATACAGAGGGGTTACAATTACATGGGCAGGATAATGCGTACATTTCTTACCAAGCATTGCAGCCTCCTCCTTTGGTTTACCCTTCACATCCCTTCCCAGCCTCCCCCCCCCCCCCCCAACCCCACCCCTCCCCCCCCCCCCCCCCCCCCCCCCACCGACGTTGTAAAGCTTGTTTTGGACATGACAACTTATATTCTCGTTGTTGCATCAGATCCACCTGTATCCTTAAACAACTGTTTTTTCCCCTCTCCTCCACAAGTTATACTGACATCAAATATAGTGAAAGCAGGGGTTATACTGTGGGGGAGGGACATACAAAGCAACAAAGAGATAGTCTTATAAATGCGTTAGAAACACATGCATGAAAGAAAAAACATTTGGGGCTTGAACTCTGGACATGGGCACTGTCCCTCAGGTCTTCAGCTTAAGGTGAGTGCTCTACCACTTGAGCCATAGCACCACTTCCAGTTTTCTATTGCTTTTTTGGAGATAAGAGTCTCACCGACTTTCTTGCAGATCGCAGCCTCCTGAGTAGCTAGGATTACAGGCGTGAGCCACCGGCGACCGGCTTACCCTATATTCTCTTTATTTTCTTTACTCTCCTATCTACTTCCCTATCTCAAATTATTTCCTTTGCGATTTCATGTCCTATTTTTCTTCTAAATCCCACACCTGAGAAAAAGACCTTCAGATTTTTCTCTTTGTGAGACTAGCATTTTTCACTTTACATGATGATCTTTGGTTTCATCCATTTGCCCACAAATAATTTTGTTCTTTATGAATAATACTCCATGGTGCAGTTATATCACATTTTCTTTATCCGTTCCTCCACTGGCTGGCACCTAGACTGGTACCATAGACTGGTCCCATGACTTGGCTATTGTGAATAGTGCCATGAACGTGGCCACACAATATTTGTGTTGAGCTGAATTTGATTCTTTTGGGTATAGAAATGGATTATAGGTAGTTTTATTGTTCATTTTCTGATGAAAATGACCTTGTATTTGCAATTGTTGGATGGAACATTATATAGTTTATTAAATCTATTTTTCCTCATACCTACAAACTGTTAGCATGCCTTTTACTGGTGTCTCCTTTCCTAAATGTTACTGCATCTCACACCATTGGTAAGAGAAATGTATACAGGTCCTTAGTATTATCTCGTATGTCCCTCACAAAACACCTCTCCGATAAGTGTTATTTCATTTCATGTAGAAAACCAGAAGCTAAACAGTGAGTCTATTAGTAGTGGTCTTCCTTCTGTTTCTAATTTTCACGGAGAACCTCAAATCATTTCATCCTGAATCAGACAATTACCAGAAAGGCAGCCGGGGTAACTAAGGCTGATGACACAGAGTCTGGGTTCTCAACTCTGAGCTCAAAACATTGGCCCTAAGTTTCTTTACTAAGCCTTAGGGCCCTTGTTCTGCGACCAATGACTATATGAGAATTCAGTAAGAAAAACGTAAAAAACACCAGGCAAAGCACACTGGCAACTTGATAAGTGTTATTTACTTCATATTTTTTCTTACCGAGAGCTATCTTTGCAATTTCTGCTGTGTTGTACTGATTTTTCCTGTTTGTTACTGTTTTTCATTTTTAATTAGTTGGATCTACACAAGTGAAAAGGACTTGAATGGGAGCAGCCACTGGGGAATAATTTCAGTGTACAGTGGAGCTGGCTATTACCTGGATTTGTCGAGAACAAGAAAGGAAACAGCTTCCCAGATTGCTGGCCTCAAGAAAAATGTCTGGATGGATAGAGGAACCAGGGCAATCTTTATTGACTTTTCTGTGTACAATGCCAACATTAATCTGTTCTGTGTGGTCAGGTGTGTACTTGGGGCACACATAGGTATCATTTTGGGGGTGAACATAGGTCAGAAAAGCATTACCCGCACTTGACTAGAGACAGGGACCAAAAATCGAGGCCAGTAGCAAGAAATGAAAGAAAACTCGAGGTTTAGTTAGATGAAGATATTCGAGGAAGGGATCCTAGAATATTACGGCTTGTGAGGAGCCTTAAGTCTGCTTCCAGTTCATCCGTATTCTGGGTCCCATCCAGAAAATGCCTGTGTTCTTCAAACATCTGTCTTTAGCCCCAGTAAGGATCATCAGTAGTGTTTGTGCTATCCATGTCCATGCCACACAAAGTATCCATGCTGGTCAGCTACAACACAGAGTCAGGGCCTGTGCCTGTGGATACCCAAGCACCTAACTCAAGACTCATCAAAGGTGCTAAGTCTTTCCATAGGCCCTGTAGTGTTGATCTCATGACCACACTGGGACGCAATGAGGAAACTGGTTTTTTCATAACCTTGTCTAGGAGCTCTTATTTGTCATTCATTCCATAAATATTTCTTGGACATTTTGTAGGTATCTGTTATTCAGTGTCTGAAGCTCTTTAGACATATCAGTGAATAAAACAAAAGATCCCTACTCTTAAGAGTATGGGAATTTTCAAACAAGAGAAAACAAAAATAGAGATAAGTAGTATGTTGGCAGTACCTAAAAATCATTCATGGCTACTCTGCATATGTATTTCCACAAAATACAGTAATTTATTCTCATGACTATATTATACTTTTTGAGGTTATAAGAGCCAGTTAGCTTTCCCAAGTCTTTTGTCCATAACAACTTTTGCAGAAAATAGTAGCACATTAATTCAAATATCAGTTATTACAAGAGTAAAAGAAAATCTATTGCAATTATTATTAAGCTTTTCCTGGGATTCCAGCAAGGACCAAAACAGGATAATGAGAGGCAGGCAACTCCAGGGTTTAATTGCACAGCTTCTGTTTTTCACCTTTGCCCAAAACAAGGAAAGTTTGAGAAGGAAGTCATTCTTTGGGGTAAGAGGCAGTGGGAAATTGGGCTCCTTTTACAGCACACAGCCCTACAAGTAGGTCGGTATCGGCCAAGCTAGAGATGATTTTCATTAAGCTGAGGGAATTTCAATTTTATTAGCTCCTTACTACAATGACTAAGAATATAGATAGACATCCTGTCTTGATTACGTCCGTGTGTCATCATTTTAATTGTTCTCTCATTACATTACAGGTTATTGGTTGAATTCCCAGCGACTGGTGGGGTGGTTCCCTCTTGGCAGTTTCAGCCTGTAAAGCTGATCCGATATGTCACAACTTTTGATTTCTTCCTGGCAGCTTGTGAGATTAGCTTTTGCTTCTTTATCCTTTACTATATGGTAGAAGAGATATTGGAAATTCGCATTCACAAACTACTCTATTTCAGAAGTTTCTGGAATTGTCTGGACATTGTGATTGTTGTGGTAAGTTGGAGAACAATGCCAAATTCTTTACAGTGTTCTGAAAGCCTGTTCATTGCAGTCTTTGATCTCAGCATTATGGATCTTGGTATTCAATATTTCTTTTTCTTTTTTTTTTCTGATGTCTGTGTTAATACTTGTTCTCATTTTGCATAAGAAACTTTCTGACTGAATTGGGTGTTTTATATTGTCTTAATTAACCACAGGAATCATGTGAGTAATTCCAAAAACTCTTTATTTGGCTTTGGCATGTCATATGACCTGTGAGGGATAAAATTATTTATCTTAGTTTTTTGCTGATATTTTTCTTCATCTGTTAGTAAAAATTAATGTATACTTTTGTGCACATGAATTGGGTTAATGGCAAAAACAATTCCTGAAAACATTTGACCTACAGGAAAACAGAATTCCTACAAAGAATTCCCTGCAAATAATTCAGAGAAGAAAATACAAGTTCTGTCCATGTACTCTGCCATGTACTCATCTGGAGAGCCTTAGTTGACAGCTGGTAACACCATAGAAGTCAAGAGCAGTTTCTTTGGCTCACCAGCAACAACATTTTGCAGGCATTTCTTTGCTGGCTTGCCTGCCTTGGCTTTCCATTTTGGCTTAACCCTTAGTGCTGCTGTCTCTCAGTTCAGACCATGTACTTTCATGCAAGAGAGGTTTCCTGTAATCCAACAGGCCCCTCAGAAGATTCTCCGACCAAATAAAATTAAGAGCATGTTTCCATCCATTTCAAAATGTACCCTTAGTCCATTAGATCATCTAGGTCATGAAAAGCACTCAGATTTCTTATTTTACCTGACCAAAGTTTAAGTTCACTGAAACCTAGAATTGCATTCTTTTTTTTTTTTTGTCAGGCGTGGGGGCTTGAACTCTGGGCTTGGGCACTGTTCCTGGGCTCTTCAGCTCAAGGCTAGTGCTCTAACACTTAAGCCACAGTGCCACTTGCGGTTTTCTGGTGGTTAATTAGAGAGAAGAGTCTCATGAACTTTCCTGCTGGGGCTGGCTTTGAACAGCTTAGATCTCAGCCGCCTGAGTAGCTAGGATTACAAGCATGAGCCACCAGTGCCCAGACTGGAATTACATTCTAAATATCACATCTTAATATCACTTTAAAATTGTTTCCTCCATTTTTCTACTTTGTTTCTCTAGCAAATACCCTGAAGTCTACAGCAGACATCAATCAGCCAGCCATCTGTGCTAAGCAGTAGTCTTAGGACAAACTAGCAGAATGATTAAAAAGGAAGAGCATTTAAGGGTTTAAATTAAAATAATATTGATTGCTTTGTTTCTCCAAGTAAAAATGATGAATTCATTTATTTCTCAAATATTTCTGAGCACCTACTTTATGTTGTAATAAAATGTAAATCTTTTTATTTTCCAGCTATCGGTAGCAGCCATAGGAATTAACATATACCTAGCATCAAATGTAGAAGAACTGCTACACTTTCTGGAAGATCAAAATTCTTACCCCAACTTTGAGCATGTGGCATACTGGCAAATACAGTTCAACAATATAGCTGCTGTCACTGTCTTTTTAGTTTGGATTAAGGTAATTTGTGTATTGCACTACCAGCATTTTTAATATTTTTCTTTCTTTTTATTAATTTGAGCCACACAAAACATTAGATAACTTGATCGAATTTACCAAATAGCTAGCAAAAACTGCTCCCAAGTTTCCATCAAGTCCCACTAGTCCCACTGAGACTCATGTGACAATCATGTCACCAGGGATGAAGCTACTTCCACTGCTATCTGAATTCTTGCCAGATCTGGCCCTGTTGATTTGATTTGCACATGGAGTAAGAGGCCTTCTCAGGATGTCTGCTGGATTTCCAGGCCACTCTAGCACAGGGGCCAGTCTGGAGGCTCACATACTGGCATAATCAAAGGAGGTAAATAAAGGACCTTAGAGAGACAAATTAGGGGTGCAGCATATAGGACAAGAAATCCTATGCCTGTAAGCGCTCATTTGAAGCATCACCTCTTTGCAGGAGGAGGCCAAAGGGCAGCTCCACCCAGAATTGAGGTTACATCAGAAGCTTCCTACAAGGAGTCCTTACTCACGCCTGTCCTTGTTTTCCCAAAGCATACTGTACATTTGCAGGAGTGTGAAAGATGGAGGGCACCTCTTTTCTGGAGATGCCGGAAAGTTCTGAGGTTGCTGCCAGCCTGCAACCAGATCAGTTCTAGGAATGTGCTGTACAAGACAGTAGTTCGAGTCACATGTGACTCCACATGCTTAAGTTTAAAGGAAGTTTGACTGTAATGAAAACTCAGTTCTTTTGTCTTGCTAACCACTTTGGAATTGTTCAGGATCTGGTGGCTACTAGGAAATGGAATCATAGGTCATTTTCAGCATCACAGAAAGTTCTCTTGGGCAGCTAGTCTAGAAAATACTTAGCAACAGCCAAGTATTTTGCAGAATTGCTACCACCTGCATGTCTTGAAGCTAAAAGGTCATACACGTCCCCTTGGGTCTTTTAGAATGTTTTTTTCAGTTCCATGCGTGTTCAATAGAAACCATCACCAGGCACCAAACTTCTATTATAAAATAAGTAGGAATTAGATGTGGGCAGTAGAGCTCAGTGGTAGAGCACTTGCCTCATACGTATGATACTCAGCAGGTTTGATCTCCAGCACTGCCAAATAAAAGCAGACATGCATACATAACTAAATAATGAATGAGTTTTATTAAGCAATATTGATTATAACAACCTTCAAAAATTTTGTTGTGGCCATTAAGTAAAATTCTAGAGATTTCCTTCCAGCACTTAAATCGGATTGAGTTTTACTTACTGCTTTGTTCCTCAAAACTTGACTATTAAGTTATTCTAGATAGGGATCACAATTCCATTTCTAATGCCCCATGAGCTCCTGAACCTAGGCTTCCTTCCATATAAAGCCACATAGCTTGTCCTGTACTTTGTGTTATTCACTGTATAGCCTGGACAGTTATTTTCAGGTCTTTGTCCACAGCAATGCTCTGTGGGACTTTGCTGTCAGGTACAAATGGTCTACCTCAGGCTTCCTAGACTCACTGAGTTTTGAGGATATAGACTAATACTTCAGTCATTGTGGGATTTAAATCAGTTATATTTGCTATCTCACATATTTCATGTATAATAAATGACATCATATCCTTACTATCAACCTCTTATTTCTCCCTTCACCCCCATATTTCTGCTTTGTCTATGAACTTGACTGCTCCAAGTACCTCCTATAGTAGAATCATACAGCATTTGACCTTTGGTCCATTCTTATTTCACTGGGCATAGTGTTTAAAGGTTTATCACATAGATCAGATTACAATTCCATTCTTTTTTATGGTGGACTAATATTGTATGTGTATACCCCATTTGATCTGCTGGTGTCTTCTGTCTTACAGCTCTTCAAATTCATCAGTTTTAACCGAACCATGAGTCAGCTCTCCATAACCATGTCTCGGTGTGCCAAAGACCTCTTTGGCTTCACCATTATGTTCTTCATTATCTTCTTAGCATATGCTCAGTTGGCCTACCTTATCTTCGGTACTCAGGTTGATGACTTCAGTACTTTCCAAGAATGTATGTAAGTATGTAGAAATTTAAGGAAGAAAAATTTAATCACATGCCACTTCCTTCCTAAGGACACAGAAGTCTTCATGGCTGCTATTAGACCGCAAGAGTTAAACATTGTTATTTAGTAGAAACACTGGTCTAGTAAAGAAAAGATGACCTTACATTCTGAAATGCTGATGGTTAAAAAAGCAGCTCTTAAGTAGAGAGACAGCAACACAGCCAGAGAAGCCAGTTCCATTTCCATGGTCAAAGTCCTCTCGGCATCCAGTATGGGGTTTCCAGAAGGCCATTTGCTGCTGGTGGGGATTTAGCTCACTGGTATAGTGGGCTTGATTCTTAAACCAAAAAAGTGCTTACTTGATGAGACTTGGATTCCTGTCGAATATTGTTACCTTACCATGTATTTTGAACTCCAAGGTATTTTATAAGGAAAATTAAATACAATTCTAATATTCATGGAGAAAAGTAGAAGAGTACATGAAAGATCCATCTTTCTAAAGTTTCCAGATATACAAAACAATAATCTGCAAGGAGCTAGAGACTCAATTCCATAATTTCAGTTACGAGACAGAGATCAGGTCATAGTTGAAAGTAGCCCAGGCAGAAAAGTCATGTGCAGTTAATAAGAAAAAAGCTGGAAGTGGAACCGTAGTTCAAGTGATAGAATGCCAGCCTTGAGTGGGAAAATCTAGGAGGTATTGCCCAGGCCCTGAATTCTACCAGCATAAAAAGAAAATGAGAAGAGAGAGAGAGAGATTAGTGGTTTAGTGTTGACATTTATGCCATTTACAAAAGAGTAGTCAGGAAAGGAGATGGCCATGTAAGTTAATAGTGTTTTGTGAATAGAATCCTAATGAATCTTGGGGCTGGGAAGGTGGCTCAGTGGTAGAGTGCTTGCCTTGCATGCATGAGGTCCTGAGTTCGATTCCTCAGCACCACATAAACAGAAAAAGCTGGAAGTGGCGCTTTGGTTCAAGTGGTAGGGCGCTAGCCTTGAGCTGAAGAGCTGAGGGACAGTGCTCAGGCCCAGAGTTCAGGCCCCATACCGACAAAAAAAAAAACAAAACCAGAAAGAATCCTAATGAATCTTGCTAATTGGTAAAAGTCTGGAATGGAGATTATTTCTCTTAAGACCCTCACAGGCAGCTTCCAGCCACTCTAGCCTCATTCTGAGCAAATGTGACAATATTGGATCTTTGAACACATCCACTTCTGACTGCCATTCTTCACTTTCTTTTTCCCTTTGAAGAGCTTTTAACTCCAGACCCAGTGTGACCTTTTGAATTTAGCATTACCATGTTTTACCCAATTTATATATTAATGCTTACAGCCAACTGCTGTATAAGTCATTTAAAAATCATTACATTAGCCAAATGCTGGTGGCTTACACCAGTAGTACTAGCTACTCAGGAAGCTGAGATATGAAAATCCCAGTTCAGGGAGGAAAGCCTCCAGATAACCATTTGAAAACTGGAAGTGGAACTATGGCTCAAAGTGGTAGAGCTCTAGCCTTGAGTACAAAAAAGCTCAGAGACAGTACCTAGTCCCTGAGTTTAAGCCTCATGACTGACAAAAAACAAACAAACCGGGCTGGGAAGGTGACTCAGTGGTAGAGTGCTTGCCTTGCATGCATGAGGCCCTGGGTTCAATTCCTCAGGAGCACATTACCAGAAAATGCCGGAAGTGGCGCTGTGGCTCAAGTGGTAGAGTGCTAGCCTTCAGCTGAAGAGCTCAGGTACAGTGCCCAGGCCCCACGACTGACCAAAAAAACCCTTCCATCATTACATTAATAGTAACCCAATGGAAGTGACATGTAATATGAAAGCATATTATTATTCCAGTAGTCACTGATTGCCCAGATTAATAGCAAGACTTTTCCAAAGTTATTGACAATTTTCTGCTATTTCGCAGTTGACTGTGGTTGCCTAAAAGCCTAAACATGAAGTCTTTTAAAATATGTACATTCCTGGCTAGTCTTTGGTTTTGTATTATGATTTGTTTTTTTTGTTTTTTGTTTTTGTTTTTTAGCTTTACTCAGTTTCGTATCATTGTGGGTGATGTCAACTTTGCAGAGATTGAGGAAGCGAATCGAATTTTGGGACCACTTTATTTCACTACTTTTGTGTTCTTTATGTTCTTCATTCTTTTGGTATGTATACTTTTATTTATAGTAAGGTGACTGAATTTCATGCTCATAAATCACATTCTAGTCCTCATTGTTTCAGATAAAAGCCCAAAATATAGACACAAATGTTGAATTTAGAAAGCTTCCTTTATTCTATTTTTTGTTGATTCATGGTTTTAAGCACTGTCCATATGTGTATATGGGTGTATGTTTGGTGCAGAAAACCTAGAAAAAGTACAGTTTTTTTTAATTGCCTAAAATGATGGTTTTTCCTCAAAAGTAGGAGATACTTATGTTTCTTTAATGCAAACGTCAGAACTTCCATGAATTACTTTCAATTTCCCTTGTTTTCCTTTCTTCTTTTAAAAAAAGGATCTGACAAAGCAAGATTAGAGCCAAGAATTCAAGGTAGTTTTTGAGGAATTCATTGCCCATCAAGATTAAGATATTCATTCTATTTCAGCTTATCCATATTTCACACATGAGAAATTGCCTGCCAAGATCTCTATGTATTGAGTTTATAAATAATTCTTGAAATCAGTGGAAGATGACTTAAAAATTATTGTCGAAAATACATATTTCACTCCTCATTTGATATAAATTAACACATTTTAAATTAGTTGAGATTTTTGAAATGTATTCTTCTTATTCTTAACATTTTTTTCCACTGAAAACTGTTTATTAGGCAGGAGACATATTTCATCCAAGCACTACCACTTCAGACTTACTGTACAGGGAAAACAATCTTAAGGAAACAGCAGAATCACTTCCACTATTAGTAAATTTTGTAGTGATCTTAATACTTCTAGTAAATCTCTAATATAATTGAATACATAACAAAAAATGAGCATAGGAAATGGCACTATGGCTCAAAGTGGTAGAATGCTAGCCTTGAGGAATGGAGCTTGGGGACAATGTCTAGACCCAGAGTTTAAGCCCCATGACTGACCAAAAAAAAAAGAAGAATGATCATAATATATTACTTGTCTGAGCCAGGCAACATTGGCTTATGTTTGTAATCCTAGCTACTCAGAAGGCTGAGATTTGAAAGTTGTGGTTCACAGCCAGGCTAGGCAGTTAAGGCCCCATGAAACTGTTATCTGCAATTATCCACTCAAAAATTAGAAGTGGCGCTGTGGCTCGAGTGGTAGAGTGCTAGCCTTGAACACAAAGAGACTCGGGCAGTGTCAAGGCCCTGAGTTCAAACCCCACAACCAACAACAACAAAAAAATACTAGTCTGTATTGACTGTTGAAACCTGATTAATTCTTTAGACTTCTACATAAGTAGCTTACGTAAATATTGTAAAATATTAACATTTTTTGATAAGACAAAATTGAAATAATTTGCCATTTGTAAATAAATACATTAATAATTTGTTGCATTATAAGTTCTGTATAAATTTAATGATTTTGTAAGTAAACATGCGTTTTATATTTTGTCTGGATTAACTTAATGGAAAAATAATCTTACAAAAGGAATATATAGCAAAACAATATCTTCATAAAGTATTTAAAAGGCATGTGGCAATTATTGATGTTTACAATTTCTTCCTTCAATTTCCAAACAGAATATGTTTTTGGCCATCATCAATGATACTTACTCTGAAGTGAAATCTGATTTGGCCCAGCAGAAAGCTGAAATGGAGCTTTCAGATCTCATCAAAAAGGTAGTATCATCCCTAATTCACAGAATTATTTTTATTTCCTACATAAAATGAAGAGTTTGTAGTTTGCAGTGCTGGAGGTCTACCCAGGACCTTTCACATACCTATTAAGAACTTTAGCACTAAGCTACATTCTAGCTGTGCTTCTAGTTTTTGACTTGAATATCCTCATATTTGCCTTTTGGGGGAAAAAAAAGAAAATGTTTAGCATATATAAGGAAATTTTGCTGTCAGAGACTATGAAAAAGAATTTATGGCTGTTTGCTTGATATTCTAAGGACTTGCACATTTCTATTTTAGTGGCAGATGGTTCGAAACTTATAGTGGTTTTCATTTTTCTTACTTGACTTCATTCTTGTTGAGGTGCCTTCATCCGCAAGGCACTAGTTGTTTTTTGTTTTTGTCAATTGTAGTAGGCCTGAGCCTCTTTGTGCTCAGGGATAGCAGTCTACCACTTGAGCCACAGTGCCACTTCTGGCTTTTTCTGAGTAGTTTATTGGAAATAAGAGTCTTACAGACTTTTCTGTCTGGGCAGGTTTTGAACCACGATCCTCAGATCTCAGCCTCCTGAGTAGCTAGGATTGCAGACATGAGCCACTGGCAATCAGGCACTAGTTTTACAGTAGTTACTATTATATCTGAAAGATTGAACAAATGCAAAAGGAGAATGAACTAAAGCACATCTCTGTCTCTCTGTCTCTGTTTGTCTTTGTCTCCCCCCTTTTCCCCTCTTTCTCTCTTGTGCACGCACTCTTTTTTTTCCTCATAGGGCTATCATAAAGCTCTGGTTAAACTGAAACTGAAAAAAAATAGTGTGGATGACATTTCAGAGTGTCTGCGGCAAGGAGGAGGCAAATTAAACTTTGATGAACTTCGACAAGATCTCAAGGGGTAAGAGTCACACTGCCTGAGCCCTGGGATGTTCGTCTTATTAACGATGGATTCTTGGTGAGAGATGCTTTCTAGCCCAAGCACTCATAGGATCACATGTTTTAGGTTATGTATCTTTCTGGAACATGCTGAGAGAGGAGGCCTAGCCCTCCCCCTCACCATTTTCTCCTTTCCTGATGAGTTTTGACATCTCTGGGCTTAGGTTAAACTGTGTGCAGAATGAGTTTACCTGTGTTTTCTCAATAATTTCAGGAAGGGCCATACAGATGCAGAGATTGAGGCAATATTCACCAAATATGACCAAGATGGAGACCAAGAGCTGACGGAGCATGAGCACCAGCAGATGAGAGATGACTTGGAAAGAGAGAGGGTAAGACTAATTTGGAGATCATGGTAGGTTCAGCACCCTCCAAATATCAAATACTACATTAAATGGCAACCTACTGTAAATCCATCTCTGTCTCTCTGTTTCTTTCTTTAATCTCTCTTTCTTTCTCACTTCCTCATTTAACTTATGTATTCATTATTGATCCCTAAAGGATATATATCAGAATAATAATGTAAAATGCAATAAAATTGCATGATAGTAAAAAAGTCAAGGTGAAGAGTGAAACAAAACTAAAGTGAAACTAGACTATGATGAAGCCAAACAGTGCATTCTGTATCTGGGTAGCTGGCTAATGTCTGTAATCAATCCTAAGCTGCTCAGGATGCTGAGATCTGAGGATTGAGGTTGAGAGCCAGCCTGGGTAGGAGAGTCTATAAGATTCTTATCTCCAGTTAACCCGCAAAAAGCTCAAGTGCTAGAGCACTAGCCATGAGTGAAAAGCCAAGCAAGAATGCAAAGCCTTGAATTCAAGCCCTGATACTGGTGCAAGTGCACCGGTGCATGTGCACACGCATGTTTGCGCACACACACCCACAGAGTATTCGGTAAATATAAATAAGCTTATAGTGTGCAGAGAATTTAGGTGAATTTAGATCAAAACACTTTGCTATAGGGAAGAAGTCCAGTTTAGCTTTCCTAAACACTGATCTATAGGCAAGTTCTGTTAGGTGAAAAACTTCAGCAGTCATTGTGAAATATGAACAGAAGAACAATTAAATAGAAGTATCACAAGTTTAATTTAGCAAAAATTCTTTTCTGAGGTTATTTCTCTCCTACTTATGAGCTATTACTATTGTTTTCTTTTATGAAAAGGTGAAAAATGTACTCTTTGGTTTACTTTTTACTTTGTTTTCTTTGTTCTTTCTCATCCAAATAAAAAGTTAGCAACACCTTGCCAATTGCTTAAAATCTATTTTTTACATCTGTTGGTCCATAAAATTGAAACCCGTGGGAGTCCTGGGCCAACTGACCCATCTTTTACTTTGGTAAGATTCTGTAGGTTTGTATTGTACTTGCTGCTCACTTTGACCCTGTGCTCTGCAGGAGGACCTGGACCTGGACCATAGCTCTTTACCACGTCCCATGAGTGGCCGAAGTTTCCCACGAAGCCTGGATGACTCTGAGGAAGATGATGATGATGACAGTGGACACAGTTCCAGGAGGAGGGGAAGCATCTCTAGTGGAGTCTCTTATGAAGAGTTTCAGGTGTAAGGATAAATGAATGGGCAGAATTTGGGCTGAACAGAGCCTGAGTCAGATGAAGTGGTTTCCTGCCACTCTACTCACACTCCTCTCTCCATTACTAATCATCAGTACTTTATTTCTGTAGCCTTTATTGATCTTTATCTAATTTACAATTCTTTGGGTTTCTTGGACTGGAAAGGTTTTTTTTTTCCTATTTCTTTAAATAGTTTCATATACTACAGACTTTGGTCATTATTAAAATTTAGTTGATGTTCTTTAAAGAATTTCCATTTACTGTTAACCCTTAGGAAAATTGCTGTGGCATTTGTAATACTTGAGTTTTTAAAAAATGATACATAAGTAAAATATTTTAAATAAATAATAAGTAAGTAAATAAGATAACATGATGCTAAAAAGTTACAGTTTTTTTCAGTAGGGAATCTGCAGAATTTTTATGATCCTGTTCTAGAACTTACCTTTGGTGATACGATTTTAAGGTATTTGTAGGACACTTTTTATACAAAACAATGGTGTGGTAAATGAACACGGTGTTTTCCCACTGCTTTATTTATTAAATATATTGTAAAAATAATTGTATTTCTTTAAATATTACGTCAAAATATAATTTGGGGTATCTCCTTAAAATTCCATTTTATAGATGAATGATACCTTATTTAAACGGTAACTTGTTTCAAATAATAGCACTCCTGTGAATATCTTTGAGGCCAAACATCACACGTACCGCTTCCTTTAGAAAATATAGTTGCCATGTACTGGTGGCTTAGGCCTGTAATCCTAATTTCTCAAGAGATTTGAAGATTGAGATTTGAAGCCTGGGCAGGAAAGTCCATTAAACTCCTGTCTCCAATTAACCACTAAAAAGCTGGAAATGGAGATGTGGTTCAAGTGGTAGAGCCACCAGTCTTGAGCAGTGAAGCTAAGGGGGAGTCCCTAGGCCCTGAGCTCTATAATGGCTTAAAAAAAGAAAGGATGGCACAGCTTTTTAAGACTTTCAAGATACCATGCTGACTGGAAGGAAGTTTGCTACAGGTAACAGTCTAACCAGCAGCATAGGGCAGTTCGTCTCCAAAACTTGAGACCACATAGAAACTATGGCAGAGAATCAGATTGTTTAAGAGAAAAAAAAATATCAATTGCATGTGGAAACTCTGATCTATTAATGACCCAGTGCTTTGGTCTTCTTTGTGATTTCTTGCAGCCTGGTGAGACGAGTGGACCGCATGGAGCACTCCATTGGCAGTGTTGTGTCCAAGATTGATGCCGTGATTGTAAAGCTGGAGATCATGGAACGAGCAAAACTGAAGAGACGGGAGGTGCTGGGGAGGCTGCTGGATGGGGTGGCTGAGGTAAGTGGTCATGGTCAGGAAACACCTGACTGCTGGAAAAGATGTTCGTTCAGTAGTGTGTGTGCCTGCGTGCGTGCATGCGTGCGTGTGTGCATGTGCACACTCTGGAGACTTTTTATTTGAAGAGTTAAAGAAGATTATTATTTGTTTATTTAGAAAATGGGATTTACAAGCAATCTCATTTTCTAAAACATATAAAAAATAATCTGAGGATCATGGTTGGAAACCAGCCCAGTCAGGAAAGTCCGTGAGATGCTTACCTCCAATTAACCATCAAAAAGCTAGAAGTGGAGTTGTGACTCCAGTAGTTGAGTACTAGCCTTGAGCAAATAAGCTCAGAGACAGTACCCAGGCCCTGAGTTCAAGCACCAGAACCAGCACAAATAAAATGAAGTAGGTGTGAACTTTTCTTCTTCATGCTCCTCCAATTCTCAGCCTCTGAAGTAGTTGAGATTACAGGTGTGAGTCACTGGTACCCAGCTGAAATGTGACTCTTAGTAGTCTATGTCAATGGTCCTGCCATCTCTGGAGGAATTAATAATTAAGTAGACAGTTACTCAGTGACTGAAAATTGCTATTAGTTATTGTATGTTTCCAACCCTATCTAGCAAGAAACAGATTATTTGTCCCTTGGTAATTATTCAATTGGAGATCATGCCTTTCACCTCCAACAATATGTGGCTTTTTTGTTTTTTGTTTTACAAAGTGTTATTTTTTAAAATTTTTGTATTACAGAAACAAAGCTTCATTCACAATATGAACTACATATAATTAGTTCAGCATTAAACTGCTTTTTTGGACCCCTAAAATAGTGTATTTTACAACCATAATGCATGCATTACATACAAAATATATTCTTTACATCAAAATACATATGGGGGGAGATGGAGTGTAGTTGTGGAGGTGGGAGGGGAAAAACAGGAAGAAGCAACAATGCTTGATAGGAAATGTGCTCATTACCTTGCTCATGTAACCGTAACCCCTCTATGCAGTATTTTTACAATTAAAAAATGTATTAAATAAAACAAAGTACATATTAACAAAAAATGTTCTTGAAAATATATACCTTCTAAGACTAATGAAAAAGGTTTTAGAAATAATTTTTAATAACATTTCATTTTGGTAATAAGTCATTCATTTAACAAATATTTTTACAAAACTTAAAGTTTATCTTCATATTTTAGTTTATCTTCATATTTTAGTAGTGATTCCTTTTGTCAAACAATTCTGCAGATGAATGGTAAACACTTAATTCTAAAGTGAAATAGCATTGGAAATAGTGGAATTTTTTTCAAAGTCTATCTTTCACTTGAATTTCAAGAAGTTGTAGTTAGTTTACATTAGTAAAATCTGGCATAAAAGTATTCCCCACTAATCTCTTCACAGTTTCTTTAACAAATATTAGTGGAGATAAATCATGTGGCTTCTTTTTCCTTTCTTAGGATGAAAGACTGGGGCGTGACAGTGAGCGCCACAGGGAACAGATGGAGCAGCTGGTGCGGGAAGAGCTGGAGCGCTGGGAATCAGATGATGCAGCTCCTCACACAGGTCATGGTCAAGGCACACCACCAATGGGAGTCAGTGGTCAGCCTCGTCCCAGGACTTCCCGCCCTTCCTCCTCTCAGTCTACAGAGGGCCTGGAAGGTGGAGGTGAAAACTCAAGTGCAAATGTCCATGTGTAGTGCCTGTGTTATAGTGTGCTCCCAAGGCAACCTCACAATGCCGCTACCCTGAATTGCTTTAACACACACATACACTATTTATACCCCACCACTACCCTATGATGCTGGTCTGTAACTAATTGTTAATTGCCTGCACTTTAATTTATTTGACAGAAACTCTACCCATGGATCAAACGTTTCCTTTTTCTTTTTCTCATCTGACAAATGTGGATGTACATACTGAATTAAAAATTCATACCTTGGAAAGTAGATTGAGAAGGGATGCCCAGTTGCTAACCTGCCCAAGACTTCTCAGTTGACAATGAAGTAGCCTTTAAAGCAGCTTAGAGAACTGTGAAAGGGCTTCTAAGTTCACTTCCAAGCACAAAATTCACTGTTGTCTTTTTGGTCCCATGCGTGAAAGGAAAACAGGGCATTCCTTCCTTTCTACTCACATGTGACTCATGAGCTTAGTGCATAACCTTCTTTCATTGTGGTCACTCACCTGGAAGTAGACTTTTCTCAAAAATAAAGCAGAGAGAACTCCAGACCCTACCTAGCATGGGACTAGCCATCAAGCTAGATTTGCACGAATGTGTGAGAAAAAGGTTAAGAACCATTTATGTTACTGTTAATGTGTCTCATGTCTGACGTCTGCATAACTATCTGTATCACTTAGTTTTTGTAATATTTAAGCTTTTTATAAAATGACCTGCTAAAACCACCAAAGAGCAATTGTAATAGGATACCATGGTGTTTTTAATGCTCACACAGGACTTGGAAGAAGCCTTAAATTGTCATTCACTTTTTCAACAGCTTGTTTACTATGAAGAGTGTTCCTATATGTGTCTTCACATGTATAACTGAATTTCATGTTGTAACTAATATAGTGGAACCCAATTACAAAAGTTTTTTTTTTGGTATGCATTACAAAAAGTATGTTCATTTAAACAAATCTTAAGGTACTTTTGAAATTCAAAAAGTTTATAAAACAATCTTTGTTTGGTACTGGTTAATAATTTCACTCTGATTTAGGATCTGGTAGGGTTTAGGATATTTTGTCTGTGTGCTGGTACCGGGGCTTGAACTCAGGGCCTCAAAATCTTGCTTCCCTTTTTTGCTTATGGCTGGTGCTCTACCACTTAAGCCACATTTCTACTTCTGGCTTTTTGCTGGTTAATTAGAGGTAAGAGTCTCAAATTTGTCTCCCATGGCTGACTTCAAACCTTGATTTTTCAGATCTCAGCCTTCTGTGTAGCTAAGACTACAGGGAAGAGCCAATGATGCTTAAAGCCTAAGATAATCTTGATCTTATATGTCATTGCTAGAATTTACAATGCAAATGAAGCAAAATTTAATAGGTTGGTTTGTTAGTAGAGGGGTATAAACCAGACTTTGAATCAGTGGCGGTTGCTCTTATTAAGAGAAGAATCTTGTCAAATTTATCAAGTAGAATCAGTTTCTCGATAACAATGACAGTGTTATTTTTCAAACATAGTAAGTATTGTGACCTTTTTTTTTTTTTTTTTGGTCAGTTGTGGGGCTTGAACTTTGGGCCTGGGTGATGTCCCTGAGCTGTTTAGCTCAAGGCAAACCCTCTACCACTTGAGTCACAGCACCACTTCCAGTTTTCTGGTGGTTTATTGGAGATAAGAGTTTCACAGACTTTCCTGCCCAGTCTGGCTTTAAACCATGATCCTCAGATCTCAGCCTCCTGAGTAGCTAGGATTACAGGCGTGAGTCACCAGCACCTGGCATATTGGGACCTTTGAGAGCTCATGGAACAAAAAAGCCATGATGTTGGTGAGTTGTCCTCAGTTGGAGAATCAGAAGAAGAATATCTTTTTAATATTGCTTCTTTATACATTAAATGGTTCATTTGATTGATAGCCTGTGTTAGTTGAATCTTTAATAAAAGATAGGCCAGACAGTCCTTTTCGGCTTCTGTAGAGTTGAAACATACTGGGTCACTTATAGACATTCTATATGGCTCCATCTGTGACTTCTTTCCTTTGATTGTGCTGTACCAAGTTCTTTCTTTCTAGTTTAATGTTTGCATTCCAGGGAAATTTAGTTTATAATTTATGTGTATGCGTGTCCTGTTGTTACATGTAAACAAACTTCAATTTGAAGTGCATCTATTATGTGGTATCCATATATACTGACCATGTGCCATATATTGATTATGGTCACTAGAGACTTCTTATTATGAGATTTTACTATTATGCTGCTTTTCATTTCACTTGTACAGTTTTGCAAAATTCTTTTTACCCATAAGTTCTATATATTTTTCTTTGTTGGTAATGTAGAATTTATGTCCTTGTCCCTTACCTGTTTTCTTCCCCTCTGTATTAGTTACGATGTTACACAGACAAGTTTCCCTTGACAATCAAGAGTTTTGTAATACTGAGCACTTTACTTCTTAATAAAGTCTTGACATACTAGCAAATGCAAGAATTGTCTGTTTCCTAAGTTTGAAACTACTGAGTAATTTGCCTTTTATCAGGAGATTAGTAAAGGCTTAGCTTGTGGGGGGAAAAGGCACCTTCTCTAGTCCAAAAATAATACAGTTGACACACATCTCTATTACACCAAATATACATTTCAAGCCATCCCTTTGCCTTTAAACATAAGGTGGTCACATGTGGTCTCATTCTGGAGTTCCCTTGACAGTACAACTCAAGACAAGGACTCTATGTTTGTTGGGACCAGTGGGCAATAGGTAGAGTGGGAATGACATTAAGGATGATGTTTAGCTGGCTCACAGTGTGGGCTGCTGAAGCCCTATTCCTTTGGTGGAACTCCAGGAAGTAGTATAGAACGCATAATTCAGATTTATCTAAACAGGTAGCATTTGGGTTAGAAAGCTACTCTGGAAGAATAGTAGCAATTGAGTAGTACTAACACTAATGGGAGTTAGAGCATCCCTTGATGGTTTATGATGGAGGAAAGCTGCAGACTGCTAACTGAATTGCTAGGTACACACTGCAATGTTTTAGCACAAAGGATTTGGTACCCATGCTATCTACCAGGTTTGCTCACACAGGGATTTCTAATCCAAAGGATTTCATTCCCATACAGCGCAATTCTGATGGTGCCCTGGGGACTTGTGCTGCAGGACTTCCATGGTAGCACACATAAAACCTGACTTTGAAGCCATCCTTCATGGTCTTTGAATTTAAATCCTACTAACATCCAAAGTACCTATAGTCATTGGGAAAATATATGAGTTATGACACGGTGCCTTTGGATTCTGCTAGTTCAATGGTCTTCAGAACAGAATTGTGGAAGTGGCAGGGCCCTCTAATAGCTCAGCTGTCACAGATCTGACAGCCATCACTGATGTTTCAGCTCTGAGCAGCAGAGCTGATACTGAGCTCAGTGGTGCCCTCCCTTTAAGGATACCTGACCAGTCAACAATGTGGAAGCTGATGGTCACATGCACCTACTGAAAGGTGGTCCTTCTATCTCCCCGTATCAATGTCTTGGGCCATGGAGCTCAGTGGAGTCATTAACTACAGAATTGGTTTTATATGGTAGTTTTTGCCCTTTGATGTCCAAGTAGTTGTCTCAAGGAACATTATGCTGTACAAAGCCTAATATTTATTTTCTGTCCCTTTAGAAATCTAGTTTGAAGACCCTAGCATTAAAACCATAGTCTGTTCCCTACAGATAGATGATGGAGGTCAATGGATCACACAATAGTAGGTTCTCTGTCTATCATATATTTTCACAGATTCATTTACAAAAACCACAGCAAACCATTATAGGTAAGCCCCAAATGAAAGCATATTAGTTCCCCTCATCAGAGAGTAAATATGAAATAATCTAGTGTCATTTATTGACCTTTGAAAGGAACTTTCTAGAATAACTAGTATCAGTTTCTTCATCATTAGGATGAGTAGGTAGGTAGACCACTATCCCTGCAGATTTAATAGTCAATGAATCTATGATCTGTCATTGTTTAGTAAATAACTAATCTGTAAAGTATGAAATCTAAAATGTTTGAAAAATCAGTGTGACTTTTAGGAAGACAGAAAGGACTGCTGAGAAGCTTAGTTTAGATTGGTAGTCCTTGCTGTAAAATGGTGGCGCTGTACCTCAGACATCTTGGCTGAAATCTGGACTTGAGGTGCAGTAGAAGGCCAGGGGTTTGGGGATTATATAGGTCTTGGGCTAGTTCTCTCTGGAGAACTTACCCTTCTCAGGAGAGCTCTGTGGTGTGTCATAGAGCATCAGAATCTCCTAAAGAAACTTTACTAAGACGAAGTTGCTTGGTCCAGCAAACAGCACTGGCAAAGCTGCCTCCATGAAGACTGACCACCCCTGGATTTGCTAATTTCCACCATCCTTCCCAGTTCTGAAATTTTCCTACTCTGCCTTGATAATTTTATTTCCCTGAAGAGCTCCCCCCCTTCTCCCTCCATACTACTTACATGCTCATCGCTGTTTCACAGTGTGATAGAAACTGAATCAAAGACCAAAAAAAAGTATTTTTTAGAAACTTAAGGGACTCATTTTTAAACAGAGGCTAATTCAAAGAAAATTGAATAGGAATTTGAGAAGGCATTTTTTTAAATGCAGGAATCACAGGGAGGTAATTAGAAGGATAATCAAACAACTCTGCCATGTGGTTCCCCTACAAGCCTTAACATGAGCGGTCCATGTCCTGGAATCTCAGTAATTCCTCACCTGTGCATCTGAAATTCAACAAACAAAAGAATTCCAAGTACATCCCTAGCAGCTATCAAGTTTTACTCATTATATTCACTATTCCTCTGAGTGTGGTGGCTAATGCCTGTAATCCCAGCTACTCAGGAGACTGAGATCTGAGGATTGTGGTTCAAAGCCAGCCTGGGCAGGAAAGTCCGTGAGACTCTTATCTCCAATATCTCTAATTAACCACCAGAAAACTGGAAGTGGCATGGTGGCCCAAAGTGGTAGAGCACTAGCTCTTCAGCTCAAGGTCAGTATCCAGGCCCAGAGTTCAAGCCCCACAACTGAAAGAAAAAAAAAAAAGTTAACCAAGTTGCAATTATGCCTTCATATGTAATAGTTAACATTCACAAGTGCTTACAACTTTTCCAGATGCTATGCTAAGCAGCCTGCTTTTAGTAGTTGAGTAGGTAAATTTCTAAAAGAACCCAAATTAGACATTATACACACTTGAAAGAGGAAGGCAAGTAGGTTTAATAACCTACTCGCACAAGTTCACAATCACACCCTGAAAGAAGTATCTAGGAGTTCAGGCTCCTTTATTTCCTGATCTCTAATTCTGCCCTCTTCTGAGGGCAGATAGCTATTCAAGAGGCTAAGATCTGAGTCTCAAAATTCAAAGCCAGCTCAGTCAGAAATGACCATGAGACACTTATCTCCAGTTAACCAGCCAAGTGGAATTGTAGCTCAAGTGGCAGGGCATCAGCCTTGAACAAAAAAGCTAGGTAAGAGAGCAAGGCCTTGAGTTCAAACTCTAGTATTGTCACTAAAAGAGAGACAGATGATAGACAGACAGACAGACAGACAGACAAAGACAGAATGAGACCTTGTTTTCACTTGAACTTACTGAACTATAAATGATACATGTTTCCTAGACTAAAGTTCTAAGTTTAGATCAGGTCAGGGTAATACTTAGCCTCTTAGATTTCGGTTTCCTCGCTAAACTGTTTCTTCCAATGCCTTCAATCCTCTGCTACCTTGGGTCACACTTGGGCAGCCAGTGCCAGAGCTGGCCACTGGCCCGCGACAAGCACTTGGAGGGACCTGCCATCTTTCCCCGAGTCTGCTGCATCACAGCAGTTCCACAATAGATAATCTTTTTTTTTTGGGTCCGATCGTGGGCCTGAACTCTGGGCCTGGGTGCTGTCCCTCAGCTCTTCAGCTCAAGGCTAGCGCTCTACCACTTGAGCCACAGCACCACTTCCGGCTTTTT
>NW_012267339.1:1422053-1478751 GCF_000151885.1 Dipodomys ordii
AAAAAAACATTAAAATACATATCTAAGGATTCATTTTCCTAACATCACATTATCTGACCTTTTCCACTTGACTCATACATATACTAGATATTGCAAATAAGGGAAACCATGGGACCTATGTTTCTTTGGGTCTGTCTGACTTACTCTTGAACTCTGGAGACTGACACATAGGGTAGAGCAAAGCTGAAATTCTGACCTAAATCATCAGATTCCTAGTGACATTGATTTGCCACCTGCATGGACTACTGGTTCAGAGACTTGTAGTGTGGTGATGAGCATTAATTTGATGTGCCTGGGACCTGGTGCACCAGAGAAACAGGGTTCTTTTTGGCTAATGCAAGTTTATTAAAAAATTCATCCTTCAAAGGTGGGGAAATTGTGTCTCTGGCTGTCCAGCAGGGGTGCTGCAGATCAAAGGGAAAATGTGGTTTACATTGAATGAAGCTGTGAAAGCTCACTCAGATCCTAAGAATTCGGCAGCAAATGCCAGTACTGAATCTAGATCAAAAGAAAAGGAGATACATTTCTTTATCAGCCACCAATACATATCTAATGATACCATATTGAGAAGTCAAAAGCTTCTAATGATTCACCAAAATCCCTTCATGATCATGACAAATCCATAGGTAAAATGCTCTAGAATAGTCTATTTATTTTGTTATTAATAATCTATTAGTGGTTCTATCAGAATTACATTCTGATTTCACATTGGTTGAAAGTTAATCATCGTAGCAATTTACTTGGATTTTGGAATTCTTTGTTCCTTTTTCTTTCATGTCAGCTATATTGCTATGATTACAGTCACCAGGCCTCTGCAGAGAGCAGCACACCTCTGCCCAGCCCTCTGTGGGGGCTGGGCAGGTGGCATACTACATGGGCACTCAAGGCTCATTTTCTTAAGGGGATGTCATTTCCTATTTGCCATAATGGTCCATGATCTTGAATTTTAAGCCCTTGGCTCAGATCCAGTATAATTTGGAGGTGGTGAGGTAGGTAAAATTTGAAGAAGAATGAGCTTGTACTTAGTAATTTGGTCCATAGAATGACAAATGTAGGAGCCTCACCAGGCAGACGGGGTGACATGTACAACCTTCTTCACACAGTTCACAACTTGTGCATTCATTGCTTCATTGATTATTTGGGATTAACTCTAAAAATACACTAGGGTTGGATAACTATTACCTATTCCCCTTCTTCAAGAATTTCTATTTTCTAATGAAAGAGGATACACAAGCAGAGATTTACCATCTCAAGTAGAGCATCTATGCATGGATAGCATTTATTCCCCCACATATTTACTATAAGGTTTAATATATGGCATGATTTCTGAAAAGCATCAGGTATTAGTCACCTGCTTAGTCTCCAATATTGTAGTCAAAAGAAATATACCTATTTCTTCCCAATGTCATTTCTATCATGAAGTTACTGCCATTAAGCATATCACAACTATAATCACTGGAGTCCAGCCTAGGATAATTGTTGTTAAAGTGCTGACCTTTGTAGTAGAAGTGCTATAGCAACCCTATGGAGGATGAAGCCACATTACTGCAGGGTAGGTAAGTATCAGTCTGTGAACTTGGTAAAATAGAGTTGTTTTTATTTTAGCACCAAAGACCTCAGTGGGAGTAGCAAATCATCCCATGATGCAAAGGAGGAAACTTTCACGAAGCTTAAGCAAGCTTGCCAGTTACCGAGGCAGGAGGAACACGGCCTTGACTCATACACTGATTTCCTTTGACTTATCTTTTCACCTTCTTTCAAGTCCATACTTCCAAATTCGTGAGTGTTTGTGTTAGAGCCATGAATTAATGTGGGAAACAGATGGGTCTCTATAATACTTGGGCTCCTGGAAGGAACAGAGAAGCAAGCTGAATGCAAGGACTCTCTGTGGGGATGTGGCAGTGCTAAGGGGGCCTGAAGGGGAGTGAGACATTCAGGAAAAGGCTTAGGAAAAGGGATCAGAGGAGGATATGGTATGGCAGGAACCCTGTGTAGCTGTGGCCAAGGCTACAGGGTCCTCAGCCAAATACCATGTACCTGGCGAGGGAACAGAGTACAGAAGCAGACGGAATGAGTGCTGACGCTCTCCCCTGGCCCAGGTGGTAGAGTCTGTATGTCCTCCTCAGGTACAAAGCAGGGCAGAGAAGATGGAGAATAGTCAGTCTAGGGGGAAGCAACATTCCTGCTTCCTGTGCCATTTGAGGAGAGTAAGGAACACGTGTACAGGCTTAGCATGAGGGGTTGTCATGGTTATGTTGGGTTCTCTGTGCCTCAGTGTGCCTTGACCTGGGAGACCATGGAAGGATGTCCTAGATCAACAAATGTGGGAGGAGAGCAAGGGTGAGAACAGATCTTGTGTGCTTTTTGCCCTTCAGCATGTCCAGTTCCTGGTGGGGGCTGTTGGCTGTGTGACTGTGCGCAGCTCTCTCTCTGAGCTCGGCTCTCTCTGTGTTCCAGTAACCTATGGCATGATGAGCTCCAATGTGTACTACCACACCCGGACCATGCCACAGCTCTTCCCCAGTGACCAAAACAGAGAAAACCAACTTTAAAACGCTTTCTTCCATGGAAGACTTCTGGAAGGTATTTGCAAATGACTTTGGAAATACCTCTGCCTTGTTGCAAAATGGTTCATTTATTTGGTGTCATGAGGGTGCCACACAAGTATCTCCAGTGCTTCCTCAGTGTGACCACTGTGTGAGATACTATTCTTGCGAGTTGTTTGTGGTTTCCATTCCTGTCCCCAAAGAGCGTAAACGCCAATGATGGAGAACCTGACATTTGTCCTACACTGAGCTGCGTGTTCACACTTCTCTTATTTAACCCCTAGAGTGACCTGCAAGGAAGTAGTACATGGTGTCTTGTCTTGTAGAGGTGGCCAAATGACATTCAAAATACTTAAATATCTATTATCATATTACTAAAGAATAATAGTGAGTTTTATTATACAACAATTTTCTCATTGAACTTTATTGTTCATTCACCCTTAGTGAATGAGAACCACCTAGGAGTAAAGCTCAGGAGAACAGTTTGACTTCCTGTATCAATTCTGTTACTGTGTTGTGACTCTGTTGCAGATAACCTCTGCCCCCAGATCCTAGAACAGTGCCTGCTGTGAGGGAGGTGCATGATTTCAAGGGTATGAAATTCATACAGGTATGAAATTCAGACATGGCGTCTGAATTTAAGTGATGTCTGATGCCATAGGAAAAATACTATGCTGATCTGGATGATCTGTTTCTTGGAAACCATTAAAATAAAAAGGGAAATTGGAAACAAAATTATTGTTTCTCTCCAGCAAGAGATATTTGTTACTTGCTTCCTGAACTGGGGTCCAAAGCTACTGATCTTAACCTTTCCCTACCTCAGTGAGGCAGACTAGTCTATCTCTCTTGATCATCTGATAAGAATAAAGTATTCAGAGTTATATCTGGCCTCCCAAGAGAAATTAGCTCCTTGTACCGACTAAGAGGGGCTTCTCACACATACATAATTCCATGAAGTAAATGCCAGTGTCTGAAGAGGCAGGTAAGGTAGAAGGGATCCCCACAGAGCGAAACTGCTCAGACATTAAATATATCCAGTAGATGGCAGACTGCTAATGCACACTCTCATTAATATTGCTCCAGATCTGCTCTGATTGTGCAAGATGCTCTTTTCATAAGGAAAGTTGAAGTGATGCTGGTTATGGTTATGGTTATGTAATATCTCCACTCTGTCTTTAGTCCCAAAACAGAGCACAGAGATGAGACCAATTCAGTACTGGCCTTATGCCAGATGCCCTCGCATTTTTCTATTACATTAATCTCTATGCCATATCTTACATTCTCATGTTTTCAGGAGAAACCTTGCTGATTATGAAGAAGACAGGAATTTGCAGGCAGTTCTCAATTTATTATGAAAAGACTTCACTAAAGCAGATTGACTTTGGCATGCCATAGAAGATATGGAAAAGGAACTTATGATTTTGGTTTTTAACTAATGATTTTTTTCAGCTGCTAGTAAAAAAAAAATGTGCACATGGGTCAAGTAATAGCAAGAAAGAACATTCCCAAAGTATCTTAGCTGGCAAAATGTCTTCAAGATTAAATTTCCAACAAATATTCTGCAGAAATAAGGTACAGAAAACATAAGATCCCAGCACCTTTTAGATTCAGAGCCTAGGGCTGGGAAGGTGGCTTAGTGGTAGAGTGCTTGCCTTGCATGCATGAGGCCCTGGGTTCAATTCCTCAGCACTACATAAGCAGAAAAAGGCGGGAGTGGCGCTGTAGCTCAAGTGGTAGAGCACTAGCCTTGAGCTGAAGAGCTGAGGGACAGTGCCCAAGGCCCAGAGTTCAGGCCCACGACTGACAAAAAAAAAAGAAAAGAAAATAGATTCAGAGCCTTCCCCAGACTCTATTGTATCTTCCATTGCTTGGCCAGTTTCTTATCCTTCCTTTAAATGGCTTCATTAATTAACTTCATTTCAGTCATGTCCTTCCAGAGGCCTAAGTATAACTGGTAACTTATTCTAAGTTATTCCTTCAGCTGGAACTGATGAGCTTTGGCTAAGTTTGGATATACATAATACCATATAATTTAATCATACCTAATTTTGCATGCTTCACAGCATTCATCAGCACATCTGTGCTATTATTAATGCTTGTCTGGGCTTCCACTGTGCAATCTCAATAAACCCTGAGCCTAGTCTTCGTTCTATCTTCTATTTGCTTTCTATTTGCTTCACAGACTCAAAAATTTATTGGGCTTTAATGAAGCATTTATATAAATCATTATCAAAATATTTCTCCCTTTGATTACTTAAGAAAACACAGAACATATGTGACTCATATGAGAGGGCATTAATAAAAAAAATACGTACTATGTGACATTAACCTGTTTTGTGCAATAACTATGGAAATTAGTGTGTGTTAGGTACAATTCCAAGTGCTTTACACCTGTAAAAACTTCCTTATTTTAATTTTAATTTTGTTATTGTTATTATAAAGATACTGTCTAGAGGGATTACATTTTCTTAAGTCGGGTACCCTTGCCCTTGCTCTCTCCCCACCCCCAAGTCTTTTAGTTCATTTTCACCATACTGTCAAAATGTCTTTAATGCTTACACAAACCCTCTTATGCACTTTGCTCCTATCTCTAGAGCCATGGACAGGTTCAGTTCGGAAAGAGGTTCACTTAAATAAAAATTCCTACAGAAGAGAGAAGGTGTGGAACTCACTGGACTAATTCAGTCAGCCTGAATCTCATCTTCCTTGATGGCAGAGTCATAGCTCACAGCTCACACAAATCATGGTGTTAATAATGAGCAAAATTACAAAACAAGTTCAGTACCTAAGGCAGTGGGTGAGGCAACAGTACCGGAAATAATTTTTCAAAATATTTCTAAATGAAACTCTGGTAGAGTGCAGTCCACCTATATTGAGAAATACTTGGGGACGTAATCACTGTTGGTAGCTATTATTCTTAAAATTCTCTTTAAGTAGTCCTACAAAGGGGTTTCATGTCAACATGCTAAGTTATGAGTACAATGCATCAAGGTCACCCTGTTGATAACACTTAAGCTAGCAAACTCTGGATCGCGGTTTGAATCCATTCAGGACAGAAAAGTTCCTCAGACTCTATCTGCAAAAGATAGAATTAATTTTGTGCCCTGAAAATCTTCAAGATCAACAAGAGACTAATCAGTAGGATTCAACATTTGAAACTTTCATGCCTAACTAAAAACCTGGACTGTACTCCCTAATTTCTTTTATTCCTTTAGTGACTATGTATGTTTGTATTCTGCTATAGGAGACATATCTGTAAAAACATGTACATTCACAGAACTTAAAAAGCATAGAATACAACTAATACGAATAGAATTTTAATATTTTAAGCCCCTATTGCAAGCTCCCAGGTCTTTTCCCCACATTTCATGAACTGCCTTTTATCCACCTAAGAAGCAGCTGGAGACACCAGAGAAGTCAAGGGCAGTTACTTTGGCTTAGCAGCTACCACATTTTGCCAACATTTCTTTACTAGCTTGTGTCCCTTGACTGTCCCTTGTGGCTCAACCTCTGGTGTTGCCAAGACTCTGTTTAGATCACGTGCTTTCATGAAGATCAGGGAGGGCTATTGCAACCTCAGGTCTTCTTGGAAATGTTCTCTGAGCTAATGACAGTACCAGGGTGCTTGCAGCTCACCCCAAAATACACCCTTACTCTAGTAGACCACCCACACTGCAAACAGCTGAAGCTTTTGTTTCCTTTGACCGAATTGGGTAAGACCTTCTAAAACCCCAAAGAAATTACATTCTAAGTAGCACATCTCAATATTGCATTGAGATTGTTTCCTCCATGGTCCCTCTTTCTTTGTCTAGCAAACACTCAGAGGCCTGGCTTACATCATCAGGCAGCCATCTATTCTAAGCAATAGTCTTAGGACAAACTAGCAGAATTATTGGAAAAAAGACCATTTCAAGGTTTATATTCAAATAATGTTGTTTGTTTTCACTGAGTGAAAATGGGTTCATTTATTCCACAAATCCTCCTGAGCAGCTATTATGTTCCTAGTTCTGCCACAGGCACTGACACATTCAAACCTCTCACCTCCTAAAGCTTGTATTCCTCTGTGGAGAGAAATGGTTTGTGTATTAGAGAAAAGGATTCCAGAGAAAATTAGGAATAACAACTCACATGCTTATAAAGTACCTTAGCTTTCTCTCACTTTGTTTGGGAAGAAAACTACCAATCAAATGTTAATGTAGTAACATAATAAAGTTGTATAAAGGAATGTCTATTGAATATTTTTTATAAACATTTGTCCTGTATAGAATATAAACTATGTGGAAGAATTTTTCTCAGCTTATACCTGGCTTCTTTATTCCTCTCAGATGTGTTCATGTAGAAGTACATTTTCGCTTTATCTCAGAAAGTGCAAGAAAATATTCCATTTACCAGCTCAAAAATATATAATTGGCAATAGAAATCCTTTTCTGAAGATGAGGAAGTTGCTTTCTAGCTATGATTGGCATCCAGGCAGATCTTTGCTAAACACATGCAGTATGGTCTGAATGGCTTCTCTGGAATGGGAGAGAGAGAGAGAGAGAGAGAGAGACAGAGACAGAGAGAGAGAGAGACAGAGAGACAGACAGACAGACAGACAGACAGAGACAGAGAAACAGAGACAGAGAGAGTCACACAAACAGAGATACAGAGAGAGACAGAGAGAGGAGAGAGAGAAAATGAACAGAGAAGGCCATATCACCTTCCCCAATGCACCTACTCCCGACTCAGACTGTATCCTTCTCAACTCAGTGATTATCTGTGTTCACCTATGTTCACCTGGATGTCCAGCTTCACCATCCCTGAGGACCAACCCATTTTTCCCCTTGTGAGGATTCCATTTTAGTGTAGCTGTTTTCATCCTTCATTTATTTTTGTGATACCAACACTTTCATAGTATTTTTGTATTTACCATTGTTAGCCCAGAAGCCTCCTCCTTCAGGGCTTAACATGCTCTTTCTCTATGCAACACTAGGCTCATTTAGTAAAGGAAGTAAGGATTAGCCCCATACCCCCTTTACCTGAGAGAGCTCTCCTTTGGAATAGCGATAACCACATAAGTCAGCAAGATTCCCCTAAATCTCAAAGGTCATATGGTCACTCCTTTGAGGCAGCTATAGCTATATAAAGCAGCAAGATTCCCCAAATCTTGTAGTTTATAAAAGTCACCTGAAACAATGGCCAACACTTCTTCTCACTCCTTCCTTGTGAGAAGGAGTCTTGCTGGTCCCTGGTCCCTTTACTGGTAATAAACCTTTTCTGTGTTCTTTGTACCTGGGTGTCTGTGTGGTTTTCTGGCAAAGTTTAATTTACCTTGGCAACCATAGTGATTACATGCTCTTGCAGCAAAATATTGTCAATTACTTGAATGCGTCTAAAAGGGATAAAGAAGCCAGATAAGCTGAGCGTATCTGAACAAAACCCTAATTCCTAAGGTACCATTTGTTACATATTTGGTGATGAGAGAAACAATGCAGGATTGGAAATTGGAAAATAGAGGAAAAGCAGAAAAATAAAATAAAAGAAAGAACTCAAAACAAGACCAAGAAAACAAAGGGGTGAAAAATTCTTTATATGAGGTTGCAGAAAAGGCAGAAGTCTTTCCCATGGTATCTGAGTTTGTCATTGAGTCATGGCTCTTGTGCATGACTGTGCAAAGTTGCACATGCATCACTGGCTTTCTAGTTCAGAAAAGGAAGTGGAAACAATTCAAGTGTTTTAGGAGTAGTCAGGATGGTACATTAATGAGTGACTTTGTGAATGCTACTGGGTAAATATAATTATGATTTACTCTGGAGTACATGTATTAGTGAAGAAACATAAAATAGTTAAAGTAAGTTATATATGTCTAAAGTACTGCAGGTACTTTTTTAATCTTTCAACTAGTGACAGTCACAAACCTGCCAGATTGCAGGTAAACTATGCCCTATAGTCCTAGCTACTCAGAAGGCTGAGATCTGAGGATCATCGTTTAAAGCCAGCCTGGGAAAGAAAGTTCATAGGATTCTTATCTTCAATTAACTACTAAAAAAAAGACCAGAAGTGGAGCTGTAGCTCAAGTGGTAGAGCACCAGCCTTGAGCAAAATTGAATTCAAGTCCAGGATGGGCATGAGCATGTTTGTGTGCACATGTACACACACACACACACACATCAAACTTAAATGGACTCCTACAGACCAGAGAACTTTTCCCAACTTTGAGCATCTGGCATGCTGACAAATACAGTTTAACAGTTTAACTCTGTGTGTTGTTTTTCTTTGCTTTGTTCTATGGAGGTAGAGTCTTATTCTATGGCTTATGCTTACCTTGACTTTCTGATCTTCCAAACTTAGCCTCCTGATTGCTAGGATTGCAGATAATGCGCCATTGTGCCCAAATAATTGTAGCCATTTTTTTCTGGGTCAAGTTAGTTTATATATGTCATGTTCTGAGTTTCTAATCATTTTTTCTTTCTGTTAACATGAATCACACAAAACATTGAAGAATTTGATTTTGCCTTTGCAGCCAAAACTGCTCATTATTTCCTATCAAGGAAACTAGTGGATCTCCATAAAACATTCTTGTTACCAAGGATGAGGCTATGTCTCCTGATACCTAAATTCTAGCCAAACTGTCTCTGAAGCCTGATTAGCATATGGAATGAAAAAGATAAGTGAGTAAAAGAACTTGGTACCCTGAGTTCAAGTCCTGGTCCTACCATAAAAGCAAAAGAAACCATAATTTGGGCAGAAAATGTTGAAAATGTGTATTTGTATCAAATAAACTAAAAGTCTACTTTTGATAACATTTTTTATTTCTCTTGCATTAAGTCTGTTTCTTTTTCAACTTAATACTTGGAGATTCTTGGTAGGCAACCTCTAGTATATGAGTGAGTTCAAACAGAATAGCATGATCTTAACATAAACCAGTTTCTTCAAATACTGCTCTTGAGTTCCTAGCTCCAGTTTGCTTTGTCAGTTTCTACTTTTAAAAAATCAAACAGGAAAGAGAGAAATGTAGAGTCATGATTGCAACTAACTTCAAAAGTGCTGACATTTATATTTTTAAGAAACATGTGAGCATGTTCTAATTCTAAAACAAGCCTCTATTTTTGGTAACTTTGCAATTTTGTGGTTGTTCTATTTTTTTTTACAGTGATAGACACAGTTATATGGATAAATGCGAAAAGATGTTTGGTTCACCCTTAAAATTATGCACTTCCAGGTGTAGCATTGCATTTCCCATACCCTGTCCCCCAACTTGTCTTTCTTTAAGATCCTCTTCCTCCTCTGCTCACTTCCAGCATGTGAAACTCTGGACCTGCCCCTGCATCAGAGTGGCCTGGGATGCCCAGGCTGACTTCAGCCCAACATCCTCAGATCTCAGCCTCCAGAGTAGGTAGGATTTACAGGCATGAACCACTCATGTCCCACATTCCCTTCCTTTGATTTACAGAGTTTTTCACATTCATGAACAATCCTAACTTTAAGGTGAAAACTGACTGAGAACTGATTGGACCCAGAGGGAAGCTGAAGGAAAACTCAGATTTGTCAAAAAGGTAGAATATGTTTCTAGTCCTCAGGTTTATTTTTCATATATAAAATGAACATTGTTGCAGTCCAACTCTAAGTCATCATTGATTCACTGGAATTTTTTAAAATGGAGCACATTGCTGTATTTGAGGAGTGATACACATGTTCACAAGCTGTGTACTATGGCTTATGGATATGTTGCTACGTAGGACTCAGTTCCCTAGAATTCAATTCCCAAGAATCTTAGAGCTGAGAGCTCTCATATATTGTGAGATTTCCTCTGGTTGGCTCTTATTTTCAGATCTCGAGTCCAGAGTAAACTAGAAGATGGAGTACATACAGACACTTCTAGTGCTTCTATCAATTAACATTTAAACAAAATGCTAGTTTAAAAGGGAATATATATAGTCATTTACCTTTTACTAATTTATCCTTTCCTAGTGATCTCCTGGGCAGTTGCAAATCAAAGGAAAAGTCATGAGATCTAGTCTGCAGAGGGGGCCCTGGGAATTCCACTTCAGACCTTCACTCAGGAAGTGCTACATTGTTAACCACAAGGGCAGGACAGGAAAGAGGGTCAGCTTTGTTCTTTTCAGGCTGACTTCTTTATTTGGCTTAAAGAATGAAACTATACAACAACAAACACCCAGTTTGTTCCCTTTTGTCTCCTTGGTGGGATATAGTGGCTGCTTTACCGTTTTTTTTCTGTTGTTCAAGCTTTTGATCCAGGTTGTCTGTGAGTCATGTGGATATGGAAAACTTAAACTTCTGTCCTCATTACCTTGCTAATGTAATTGTAACCCCTCTGAATGGTATTTTCACAATAAAAAAGTATTAATATTTAAAAAAAGCTCTGGAGAAAATAGGAATAGAAGGAACATTCCTTAAAACAATAAAAGCTGTATACGACAGACCAATAGCCAATATTATACTTTTTTGGGGGGGAGGAGTCCAGTCGTGGGGCCTGAACTCTGGGCTTGGGCGCTGTCCCTCAGCTCTTCAGCTCAAGGCTAGCGCTCTACCACTTGAGCCACAGCACCATTTCCGGCTTTTTTTCTTTTTTTGCTTATGTGGTGCTGAGGAATCGAACCCAGGGCCTCAGGCATGCAAGGCAAGCGCTCTACCACTGAGCCACCTTCCCAGCCCCATCAATACTATACTTAATGGGAAAAAAACAACAACCAATTCTCCTAAAACCAGGAACAAGGCAAGGATGCCCACTTTCACCACTCTTCTTCAATATAGTTCTGGAATCCTTAGCCAAAGCAGTAAGGTAAGAAAAAGACATTAAAGGGAAGGAAGAAGTTAAACTATCCCTCTTTGCAAATGACGTGATATACCTCAATGTTCCCCAAAACTCCACCCCCAAACTCTCAGAACTTATAACCCATGCTGATGACCACATATATGGCATATCTATCTATCTATCTATCTATCTATCTATCTATCTATCTATCTATCTATCTATCTATCTATCTGCACATCTGAGGGAAACTAGGAGGAGGAGGACAAAGAATCAGAGGGAAACAGGGGAAAACATACAAAAGAGGGCCCCATCAGCTGCACTGGACATTGATGAGAGCAAACTAAGAAACTCAAGGCCAGCAATGGGGGGGAGGGAATGAGAGGGATAGAGGGAACAGGTAACCCTAAGCAGAAGGAAAGAAATATACATACCACCCGATGTGGAAGAAATAGCTATATTGTCAAAGCTCATAGAATTCACAAACTTTATACACCACGATAATGGCAATTTGCCTCATGAAGGTTAGAATGTGTTTGTGACTTTAACTAAGTATCATTATCTCACAATACTGTGAAATTTATGTAATCAATAACAATAAAAAATTTTAAAAGATTTTTTTACTGTGTCCTATGAATTAAGTAAAAGTCTATCAGCTCTGTGCCCTTTGATCTGAGATATCCTTTCCTGCAATTGCTTTGCAACCACCTGTTTGCAGGAGAAAAGACAACTGATAGCCATGTTATCTGGAAGGCAAACTGCTCCTCAGACAATGTTTTCTTATCATCTTAAAGCAAACAGCACCCAAAACTCAGGAGACTCTCTGGTTCTTGTTCTTTCCAGAACTCCTCCAGAAACAAAGACTGACCTAATGGTGAACTAGGCCATACCTGTGGCTTGGGACTACTTCCCTAGTGCATACCTTTCTCATTCCCTACCCCTAATTCTGCCTGTTTAACCTACAGCCAATGTCGGTACCTTTGAACACGGCTGAAGTGCTGTCTTCCCATGGCTACCATGTAATCAATCTTCTTTCTCTGTCCAGTAGTAGGTCTTAACTCAGGATTCTTGGACTTTGGGCCTGGGGTCTAAAATCTGGTTTCACATTCATTTGAGGAATACAAAGTGAGATGGAAGAGGAGGACTCTATTCTCCCAAGAGTTTCTGAAGACACAGCAGCTTCTCTGAATAATTCTGTCTCTCTAGTTACTTCAAAGATTCCCCACTCAGGTCTAATAGGAGTCCCTTCTCCACTCATGATTGCTGTGAAAGGTAGGCTCAGTTTATCTATGCAGGCCAGCATAACTAAGCAGCTAGGACCAGGTCTGCTTGTTACCTTTCCTCTTCTTCCTCCTTCTTCTCTACTCTACATATGCAGGCCTCCTCTCACTCTGATTGGATCAGAGTGTTTACTGCTTCTGCTCATACTGCAGCATGAGACCTATAAAGACTCTTACACCAGAGCCAGCTGTGCTGACTGCAGTGGCTGCAGCCATGGCTGGAAGCCAGCTTATGATACCAAGGGCAGCAAGCAATCAGATTGATGATTTGTCCTGAGTTCCAAAGAGCTTCAGGTGCTTCTAGTTCTGCTCTGGGGGAGCAAGGAAGAGACCTGCTAACCCAGAATGCTAGCTGCACTTTGCCTATTTTTGCTTTCTATTGGAATTGTAAAAATATCCCTTGGCCAACTGCTAAAAAATAGAAGAGCACAAGCACTGTTCAGATTATACTGAATACATATTTTTTCAAATAAAACAAAAGACTTTAATTTTAGTTTTTCAAATTTCAGTTTAAAAAAATAAAGATTTAGCTGGGCACTGGTGGCTCTTACCTGTAACCCCAGAAACTTATGTAGATGAGATCTGAGGATTGCTCTCAAAGCTAGCCCAGGCAGGAAAATCCATGAGACACTTATTTACTCTTTTTCACTACCTTGCAAAGCAGAGCCTGCCTTTCTTGTGGTGCCGAGTGTCAATACTGGACATCTGCCACAGCAGACACTACCACTGAGCTGCATTCCCAGCTTTGCCTCAAGCATGTTAGTGGAAAAATCCCTCAATCACGGTGCACTGGCTTTTTGTTAAACATACTTAGCATATATAAAGGTATTCCTTACAATGAGACAAAGAGAAAATAACCCTTCTGTAACTGATATTTCTTGGTATTCTTCAGAAATGTCACACATTTCCTATGTGTCCTAGACATTGATAGCATATGTAGTGATTTCCATTTCAGTTTCCTAATCGTGAATTTGCATAGGAGAAAAAGAGCCTATTTCTTCTTGAAGTATGGGAAGGCTTTGCCCCTTCCCACATAACTCTTCTACAAGAATTGTGGATATACTCTCTATTCATTCATCACCACATTCTTGTTGAGCTGTCATCTTCCATTAGGCACTAGGTTACCAGAAGCTACTGATATAACTGACAGGTAAATCAAATGCAAAAGGAGAATAAATTAAACATGGTTTTCTTTTTCCCATAGGATTACCATAAAGCCCTGGCTAAACAGAAATTGAAAAAAAAATAATATGGATGACATTTCAGTTTCTGCAGCAAGGAGGAGGCCAATTAAAATTTGATGATCTTTTATAAGGTCTTAAGGGGTAAGGGTCACTTCCTGAGCCCTGGGAAATTTGTTGTACTAAAGATAGATTCTTGATGAGAAGGGATTTTTTTTGGCGCAAACACTCACAGAGACACACTTGTGTTTCAGAGGTAGGTATCATTCTGGAACATGCTGGAAAAGGAGGCCTGGCAACCACTTACACTTTCTTCTTTCCTGCTGCATTTTAACATCTCTCAGTTTGGGTTGGATCATGTACAGAATGAGTTCACATGCGTCCTTCTCAATAGTTTCAGGAAAGGTCATATGGATGCAAAGAGGAAGCAATATTCATCAAGTACAACCAAGAAGATGTCTCTGTTTCTGTCAGTCTACTATCTCTTATATATTAGTACCCTGTTTATTCAAATTGAGTATAGAACATGACCATATGTATTAAGTGCAATAAAATATTCAAATAAAGAGGGGACAAAAACAATAGTGAAAATAATATATTTTGATGACACTAAATCAGCATTCTGTAAATGTATCTGTTATGACTAAAGACGTATTCTGATTTTATTTTAATTGGGCTTAAGCTTTGTAATAAACTTCAAAAAGAGAAGCTTGGTTAATTGCACATTTGATAATGTGCTGAATGAGGGAAAGAATTGTCAGGGCACCTAAATTTTTTCTGGTTTCCAACCACAATCCTCAGTTCTCAGCCTCTTGAGTAACTAGAATTAGAACCATGAACCACTGGTGCGTGCTACGCTGACTTTTTAACACTTCTCCTAAAGTAAAACTCTCATCTACCTGCCATTTGAATATTTACTACAAAATAGTTAAAAGTAAACTTAATTAATAGGTGTGGTGACCCATGTCCCAGAAGTACAATGGGTTATATGCTTTCTACATACCAACCCCAATCAAAGTCTTTGATCTACTTCTACTAAATTTTGTTTTCCATTTCCTTCATAAAGGCTCATTCTTAGAATTTTGCATATGAAGAAAAATAGGCCTGTGTCTGAGCTTAAATAAGTGAATTTATACTATTAGAAGTAAATACAATTGTATTGCTCAACTAGCATTTCTTTTTCCTTACAGCATGCTATTAAGGTATGTTTGTATTGTATAATAGCTCTAATAAGCTATTCTGATTATTGGGTCATTTTCTTACATCCATCCGGCATATTTTGCTTATCATATATGATTGGCTGTAATCTCTCCATCTTAAAAATCTTTGTATATAACCTAACTCCCTTATTGGCTCTACCTGGATTCCTCTGTAAAGCATACGATAGAATCTTAGTACTGAGACCCAGGTATAAAAATGTTTTTACCCATGATTGTGAAGTTGCCTTCCCAAAGAGATTCCCAATCTACAACTCTATATATGTAAGATTTTAGCCTAACCTAAGCAGAATGGCTATATCCAGCTTCCTAGTGGAATGGATTTAAAGTGAGAACTCATTCTATTTTGCATTTGTCTGATTCCTAATAAGGTTGAACACATCCTTGTGTAGTTGTCCAGCCTCTGAGTTTCCTTTCTTAAAAGGAAATTTTAACTTTTTAAACTTTAACTGTTTGACAGTGTTTTTATTTAACTTTTAACTGTTTAAACTTTTATGTTTTCATCTAATGGCTAATATACTTTGTTCATTATCTACTTCTCACCTAGACTAATTTATTTTTTGTAGATTAATAAAAATGTATAGTTCAAGTTATTAGACTATACTGTTAATATGATAAATTAAGGGTTCCTTCATTTTTACATAAAGAAGTCTCACATTTTTTCCTCATTGATTTGGGGGTCTTTTTTGTGTTTTGCAGTTCTGGGGCTTGAACTCAGGACCTGTGCCTTTTCCCTGGGCTTTTATGCTCAAGGCTACCACTCTAGCACTTTAAACATAGCTCCAGTTCTGGCTTTTGTTGGAAGGGGGGTATTTAATTGGAGATAAGAGTCTCATAAAATGTCTAGCCCTGTCTGGCTTTGAACTGTGATCCTCAGATCTCAACTTCATGAGGATCTAGGATTACAGGCCTGAGTCACCAACACCTACTGGGTTTTGGGGTCTTGAAGGGATATTCATAAAGTCACAAAATTCTTATTTATTGAACTTACACTTTTGATTTTTTCTTTTTTTTAACTTTTGACTTTTTATTTAACATACGGTAAGAACAAATTGTTATGAAGTCTTTGGGTATTTTTGCTAATATGAGCCAGTTTTCTAACCTTCTCTATTAAATACATAATTTTTACTTATTAGTTCATAATGTCACTGATATAGTTCAAATTCACATAGATGTGTGTCTGGTTTTGAACTCCTAATCTCGTGTCAATAGATGATATATGAAACACAACAATTTTTATCATTATGTCTTATCAATATGTGTTCATATCTAGTACAACAACAATAACAACTAATTTTTATGTTTTTATTTTCTCACATCCATTAAGGTGATTTTGATGCACCTTTGTTTTCCAGAAAATATTAGAACAAGTTTGCTAACTTTCTGAGGGGAAGAAAAGGAGAAAGTCCCACCGAAGTTTAACTGGAAGTGTGTTGTGTTTTATTGGCTTGGAAGGAGCTGACATATTTACAGTACTCACAGCCAGATAACTCTTCATTTATTTATCTTTTCCTTATGTACATTAGTAGTTCCTCAAAATTTCTTAAAGCTACTTATTGCCCCTATTAGTGTATGATTTTGTAGAGACAATGAACACAATCTTGGGATCCACTATATTTCTTAGTCGATTACGGTTTTACTATGTTTTGGTTTATGTTTCTCTGAAAGACAAACCAAGACAAGGACTCACTAAGATGTTTTACTTAGGAATTGTATTAGAAAACTAAAGTATGAAACAGAGACAGGACAAGACACTCCAGGATTCAGGTTGTTGCGGAAGTAGGCAGCAGTCCTCCTCTGAATGCTTTCTTTGGCTTGTTGTCATCTACCTCCACAGATCTGAATTGATTGTTGATTGGTCAGGTCTCCATGAGGGGCAGGATCCTACTAAGAGCATCAGCATCTGATGCTAAGAGCATCAGCATTGGCAGTGGCTGTTAGATCAGCCTCTGTGATAACTGAAACTCTGGGAAGACCCATTAATAACCTCCAACCCCATCACCGTGGTGATTCTGTTATGAAACCCTTTGAACAGTACTGGAGAAACCAAAAGACATCTCAAATGAGTAATGATACTTTTCAAATGTGTACAGGTGCTATGCTAGTTAAAAATCCTTCACATCTAAAGATTGAGGAGGATGGCTTCAAAGACAGGCAGAGAGGCATATTTAATTTTGTCTTCAATGTCTCTCTCCTAATTCTCATTTTTTCTTTCCTTTTTTATCTTCTCTTCTTCTCCAGTATACTAAGGGGTCTTCCATGGCCAGCAGCCTTTCCTAACAGCACATAAAGAGCAACTGGACTATAAATAGCAACTAGCATTTCTTCTTCAACAATTATTCCTGTGGCTTCTTTTAAGCCATATTATTTGGTCTCCACTATACAGATTAGTTCTAATGGCAAAGAAAATAAAAAAGAGATTTATAAAAAGACATATATATATATATATATACACATATAAGAAGATATACATATTCTTTTTTTTTCTTGTGCCAGTACCAGAATGTGAACTCAACTTCTTTTTGGGGTTTTTGTTCAGCTGCTGCTTTATCATTTGAAACATGTTTCCAGCCCACATGTATTCATATTGATAGGAGAAAATTCTACAAGCTAACAATTTCTTTATTTACCTTACAGAAAATAACGTACCATTTTAATTTAAAAATAGGCAAGATAGTAAATTTATGTTATTTCTTAACAAAATTAAATTAAAATACATAAAAGGTGATTAATATACAAAAAGAAGGTAATACAAATAAATATATTTGGAAGCTAGCTTAGAAATTTAAAAAATACGCATTACAATTTCTGGGTATTTTTTAAGGTATTAGATATATAAAATATAGATACATTTTTCTTTCTGTGTATAATAAGCACGTATGAAGGAAACTATGAGTAAAATAGCTATATTAGAGATCAGTGAATATACTCAAAATAGAAAAAAATAGATTTACTTTGATGTTCACACAGCAAGCAGGAAAGCCAGTATTTTATGATTTGTATCCTAATAAAAATGAGTCCTTATTGGGTATTTGTGGCTCATGCTTATAACTCTAGCTACTCAGGATGCTAGTTTGCAGCTAGCTCAGACAGAAAATTCCACAAGACCCCATCTCCAATTAAGCAAAAAGCTGGGTGGAAGCCTGGCTCAAGTGGTAGAGTGCTAACTGAGAAAGTAGGAAGTTAGTAGTGTTCAAACATAAAAATACAAAGTCATGACCCAGAATGATGTTGCAATACTCTGACAAGACACTTACTGACAGGTGGGTCACTTACAACACATCAAAGCAAAGTTCTGGTGATTGCCCAAGTTCTTTAACTTCTGACAGTATTTGCTTTTAAAAGATAGAGTAGTATTGGGGCTGGGAATGTGGCTTAGTGGTAGAGTGCATGCCTAGCATGAATGAAGCCCTGGGCTTAATTCCTCAGTACCACATAAGCAGAAAAAACCAGAAGTGGTGTTATGGCTCAAGTGGTAGAGTGCTAGCCTTGAGCAAATTAAGCATAGAACAGCGCACAGGCCCTGAGTTCAAACTTCAAGACTGGCACACAGAAAAATAGAATGGAGTAATATGTTTTCCTGAGGTGGATCCTAAGCAAAAAAAATGAGTGTCAGTGGAAACTTGATGGACTATGAACTGACTGTACAACTTAATAAACAACAATATTTTGTTAATGTCTTAGCTTAGCTTTGACCAATGGATCTTAGAATGTAAAATGTTAACAGTAAGAAAATCTGAACAAAGGACACATGGACTTTTCTATACTAACTTTTCAACTTTCCTGTTGATTAAAATTAAAAATATTTCAAAAATTAGATTGTAGCTAAAACCATGAAACTGAGCTGAATTGATGCTCTGAGAGAGGAAATCACAAGGGTCCATTCAGAAACAGCCCCTGAAGTCAGAAGAAGCAGTGATTGGAGGGTGGTGAGGAGCTTCCAGGTCTACTGATAAGATCTACTTCTGGACTACGGGTTGGTACATAAGTGTCTTTATTTTGTGGAAATTTGCCAAACTGTACTTTATGCTACAGTGTTCTCAATTGATAAAGTAAGTATTCAGTAACACTTACTTACTGATTCTTTATTATGGCAAAGATTAGAATGAAGATGTAAATAAGTTGTGCAAGTGTATGAGGGAGCTGGTTATTACAGTATATTTATTTGTATAATTCATTTGTCATGATGTATATTATGCTTCTGTTAAAGTAATTTTACTGAACCACAGTGTGATGGTAGCTGAACAAAATGCCAACAAAAATGCGTCACTAGATACTTACAATAAATCTAAGTAATCCTTTTTTAATATGAGGGGGCTTCATAGACATTAAAAGTATTTAAGAGTATTTTTTAAGAAATAACAATTTTAGGTATGCAATGGTGAGGAAGATAATCATCATGCAAGCCAACGCCAAGTGGTTTTTCCATAAACCCCAAGGTGAGAGTTCGATGCCCTGATTGATCAAGTAGTCTTCACCACTGCATCTGAAAATCATCACAAAAAGAACAGAACTCATTTCCAGTATCGGTCAAATTTTATTCTGAATAGTCACTGTTCCTTTGTTAAAGAACACTATTGGTAAACCAAATCATTAAATAATTATCCCTTCATATGCCATAGCTAACACTCAGTGAGTTTACAATTTGGCTAAATATTATACTAAGCAATTTGCATCTAAGTAGTTTAAATTCCTCTCTAATTCCACCCTCTTCTAAGGGTAGAAGCATTTATGAAGTAACTTGTCACTCACTCCTTATGCCGAAAACATCAGCCTTAAACTGTGATGACTAGAGATCATCTGAGCTCTTTGTAGTTCTGCTCACCCACAAGACAGACATCCAAAGAACACAGGCTGCATTGTACACCAGGCACCGAGGGAGCAAGGCTTCCTGACACAGGCACATTCTATCAGCTCTTGCACCAAGACTGCCATGAGTATGGCAGATACTCGGAAGATGTCACCAGCAGCTCAGGAATCAGCTTAAACCTTACACAGATGCTGGAGCAGAGAGGGCAGGGTAGCCCTGTCAGTGATAGAAAAGCACCTAATAATAAAGCTATCTGGTGCAGCCATAATTAGTGCCTGCTACCTTCCTGAGCATCACTTGGGATTTAGCAGCAGCAAGGATAGCCATGCTACTAAGAAGTCATTTTCTCTTCCCTTTTTGAGAAAGAGTTTAGGCAAACATGAGATGCCAGCAGGAGCTCCTCTTTGTCTGATCCCACTTTTCCTGTCAACTTCCTTCTTACTAGGAGGCTGGCAGGGAATTTCTGTTACAGACATTTCACCCAGATCAAATCAATGGGTGTGTACAGGACAAAGAAAGCCTTTCCTTCCAGAGGGCTACCCTGTCTGTCACTCAACAGAGAAATTGGTTGTATTTCTATTTATTTATGTATTACTTAAATATCCAGGTTTTAGAATACCAGCATTTGTTTTTCTCTTGTTAATTTATGTATTGACCACAATCATTTAAAACCATCAAAGAAATATTAATATGTTTAAGCAAAATCTTCTAATTCTATTAGCCTACCACATTTGTTCTAATGACATTTTGTACAAATAAAAATTGTTTCTCAACTTCCCAAAATATGTGTTTCTGCATATGTGTGTGTAGGTGGATATTAGTACTTAAACTCAAGACCTGGGCATTGTCCTCTAGCTTTTTTGCCCAAGACTGGTGCTCTACCATTTGAGCCAAAGCTCTACCTTTGTTTTCTTTTTGCTGAGTAATTGGAGATAAGAGTCTCAGACTTTACTACCTGAGCTAGCTTTGAATCAACATTTTTAGATCTCAGCTTCCTGAGTAACTAGGATAAGTGAGCCACTTGCACTAAGGTGAATATGTATTTCTTACACACACACACACACACACATGCACACACACACACACACACACTCACACTGTGATGGTGGCTCATGCTTGTAATCCTAGATACTTAGGAGGCTTACTTCTGTAGATCACAGTTCAAAGCCAGTCTTGGCAGGAAAGTCATAGAGACTTTTATCTCCATTTAACTAACAAAAGGCCAAAATGAAGCTGTGTCTCAGTGCTAAAGCACTATCCTTGAGCACAAAAACTCAAAGAAAACACCCAGGCCCAGAGTTCAAGTCCTAGGATGAGCACCCACACACAAATAACTCATTGTAAAAATTTTCCACATTAAACATAAGCCTGACTGTAGCAGAACACATATGTTGTACATGTTCACATGCATTAGTAAGCAATTACCTTTATAGATGGAAAAATACACTCAGAAAATGACATGTACCAACTCTGTTTCTAAGTCACCCCATGATAAGTAGCAAGCCTATCAGGACATCAAATGCATACTTACATTGTATAGTCATTACTACAGGTGCTATTGTTCTGTGTGGTATTTAGTCCTGGACAGAAGTTTTGTCCCATAAATTCATTATGCTGCAAAGCCTGTAACTCAAAATGGACCAGAGACAGGTAAATAGTTTGAACTTTCCAAAAGTTTCCAAAGAATATTTGTTATATTCTCCAATTTGACCTTGTTACTTCTAAACACATGCCAACTTTCACATTTGCTGTTTTTACTTCAGCAAAGCAGCTAGGGTTATTTTTCCTAGCAATGCAGAGACACAGAGCTGGGATGTTTCTTATACTGGCAAAGAAGAGAGACCTCTGGCTAGATCTGTACAAACCTCCTTTCTTCCTCCAACCATAATATATATTCCTATAAACACTAAAAATGAGATGATGTCGACTTAAGGCAACAATTTTTACACGTTTGTCTTCAATGAAAGTAGTTATAATTATGAGAGTTAGAAACTCAATTAATTGTATAAAGACACAGATGGTATTCTTTGGAGGTGAATGACTTTCAAAAGCCTATTTTTTCCTTCTAATTTCTCTTTTGATAAAAACTGCATCACTCTCTCATTTATTTCCCTTTGAGTGGAAATTTCTCCCCAACTTTTCCTCCCAAACAATAGTGTAACCAAGGAAAACGCCCCATGAGTCCCTGACCTTGTGCTAACCAAAGCTGAGGTGGAATGGATGGGAGACATTCATACTCATGGCAGGGAAAATGATACAGCTACACTTTAGTCGGGATGTTCCCAGAAGGGAATCAGTCTCAGGGACCATGTGGACTGCCTACCGTAAAGCCGTATCGAGGAATGCTGAAGTATTGAAGCCATGACAGCCAAGATGCAATGGTTCTGAGATTCACCAAGAGACCAGAAAAAATCTACAAGAGTAAAAGATACGCATCAGAGTCCAGTCCAGCAGTTGCATGAAAAATTCCAAATAAGACTCTCTTCAAGAATCCTATATGTAGAAAGGTTCATATGTATGTATTCATTACATGCATGATGATGTCAAGTCCAGTCTGAGCTATACTGAATCACTGAAAAAGTAAAGTAAAAAGAAAAAGAATTCTACATCTTTTTAAACAAGTCAACTCTCAGCAACTCCAATTATTCTTTTTGTGTGTGTCAGTACTGGGGCTTGAACTCAGGACCTGGGTGTGGTCCCTTAGCATTTTCCCTCATATCCTGCTCTACCAGTTAAGTCACTTCTGGTTTGTTTCTGGTTAGCTGGAAACAAAAGTATTACGCACTTTCCTGCTCAGGATGGCTTTGAATAGCCATTCTCAAATCTCAGCCTCTGGAGTAGCTAAGATTACAGTCATGAGCCACCAGTGCCCAGCTTTCCAAATTATTCTAATCATCCTTCATTGCATATGGATACCTCTGTGTAGCTAAGGCTATTTATGGTTTCAGAGGACATTTACCTATACTATAAATTACCAGATTTTTGGAACATCTTTAATCCTCAAGACTATGTCTTCAACTTTGAAGCTGTATACAATGAAGAGTCAAGGAGTACAGTTTGTCCTCAGGCCCAAGGGAGCTTACTTAGTTCAGGACCTCCAACACATATGCTAAAACCTTAAGATACACATGTCTCTTATTTTTTAAATATCACTGAATTTGAATATAACCCATTCATACTCTTTACACTTTTTTGTTTTTATTTTTTTATAATCGTTAGATGATTGTACAAAGGAGTTACCATTCAGCAAAGCAGTTTATGAATGTAATATATCTTTATCAATGTCCTCCTTTTAATCATTCTCTCCCATTTTTCCCAATCCCATCCTTCCCTCAATTTTCACTATTTTATAGGATATGCATTGAATAAAATTAGGTTTTATTGAAGTAAAATTGACAAAAATTTTATATAACTAATATTAGATATGTATATATTGGGGAAATTACAGACAGTGGTAAATGAAGGTAATGACTAAAATATATGGAAGGTCTTTATTCCAAATTGTCAGCTTTTCTGTAAGTTTATAATGGTATCAAAATAAAGCGCTACAAGATGAATGGTGTTGACATTTATTTTAATAAATAATATTATTATATTTATTACAAATTGAAATTTAGGTACAATTTATTTTATAGCTTTTTATTTTGACACAATTTGCTTTGTACTCTCATCTCACTAACTGTGAGCTTTTTTTTTTTTTTTTGTTATTGTGAAGGTGATGTACAGAGGAGTTACGGTTATGTAAGTCAGACAAAGAGCACATTTTTTGGCAGCTAATTAGTTCTTACTGTGAACAACTCATGCTTTAAATAAAAGAAGTAAGAAAGCTCATGCTGACTTGAAAGCACATTTTTAAAAGATGATGACTATCAACATTAAAGTAACAAAGTAGAATTTATTCTCAGCTAACTGAGGGATGTGTTTTCAAATGAATACTATTCTACTCATTAGGTACCAGTTTCCACTTACTGTGAGATTATTACATTTAGACTACTCATTCTTAATCTGAAGGTCTTCATAAGAATGAAAGACTAAGGCACAAAATATTTATTATTTAAGATAATTATTTTATCTGGATTGAGTGTCATCTTGTATACATGTAAAATGTATATCATTTATAAAATGTGGTTGTTTGTACAATGTTGGACATGAAATACAGTAAGTATAAATCTGAGCAAAACAAAAAGGAGTACATTTCTTTTTGAACAATGTCACTTCTTCACTTTCTCCTAGTTTTTCCCTCCCATCCCCTACCTACAAGTTGTATAGTTTATTTTCACCATTGGGTCTAGTGAGTACCATTATTGCATTTGTTCACCCTCTGCCTCTAATTTCTGTGCCCCCTTTTACAGTTTACCCCCTTTTATACCTTTTTACAGGTATTAGGGTTTGAACTCAGGGCCTCTCATTGCTAGGCTTGTACTCTGCTACTTGAGCAATGCTTCCAGTCTTGCTGTTTTTCTGGTTATTTTGGAAATGAGCTCTCACAGACTTTTCTGTTCAGGCTATCCTCAAACTACAATCCTTTGTATTTCAGCCTCCTGTGTAACTAGGATGACAGGCTATGATCTACTTTCAAATATACATAGGCTATATATTTAAAGTCATCTCTAGATTTCAGATATTACCAAATGCAATGTAAATGCTATGCAAATGGTTATTATTCTGTATACTGTGGAAGATAATAACCAGGAAAAATGTCTGTATGATGTAGTAACTACATAATTTTTGTGCAGTTTTGATCCACATTTCGTTGAGTCTTCAGGTCTGGAAGCCATGCATACAGTAGGAAGATTGTACTAATGATTCTAATTCTAGTGATTCATACCACTTCTGCAATGTAGGGCCAGAATAAACTCAAGCACTGAGTAAACATCTCATATTCCTCTAATTCCATATATCAACAGGGATTTGTTAGTTCCAAAGAATTATACTCTATCCATCACTTCAGGAATGATGTGGCATTCAAATTCAAGTTTGGAATAACCCAAAGCCAAGAACTGGTAGCACAATGTAGTAAAAATGTGGCCAATATCTTCAGGTAAAGCTATTCATGGGGATGGCAAGAACTTCTCAAGAAGAAAAATAGACATCTAGGCAGTTCATATAAACTGTGAGATAACAAGTACTAGGAGAACTAAGGTATAAAAACAGCATTGCTGAGCTTGTACATTTTCACCTGCTCTAAACTTGACTATCCTCTGGAAGAGTAGTGACTCCAGCCATATCATCTGCCATGGTTAAATAGCTAGTGGTTCTTTTTTTTTCTTTTGGTGGGTTGTGGGTCTTGAACTCTGGGCCTGGGCACTGTGCCTCAGCTCTTTAGCTCAAGGGTAACACTCTACCACTTGAGCCACAGCACCACTTCCAGTTCTTTCTGCTTATGTGGTGCTAAGGAATCGAACCCAAGGCCTCATGCATACAAGGCAAGCACTCTACCACTGAGCCACCTTCCCACACATATAGACCCTCCTAGCAACTTTTACATGGCAGGTGAATGTGGTGAAGGAACATGGGGAAAATTCCATCTTGGGGAAGCATAGTTCATACTCACCATCATAAACACAAAAGACAGAGTCATGAGAAGTGTGGCTACAGACACCACACTCTGACCTGCTGCGATGGCCAGTGACATGGAACTGGCTGTGTAAGCCACCATCATTAAGGTGAACATCATGATGAAGAAAGCCTCCACTGCGGGTCTCAGTCCTTAGAAAGAAAAGAAAAGCTCAATCCAGCTGTCTATGTCACCAAAGTTAGATGTTGTATAAATCACAGTACAATAACTGGAGAAAGTAATATTGGCATTTTACAGTCCAACTACTTCGGGTCACATTTTTTTCCTCCATGTAACTGCATTAAGTTATCATCAGTTTTCTTTCTTACACTTCCTGCAAAAGCTCATAAAACTTATGCTCCTTTATGTGTAATTATGAACAAATTCTGTGATGCTGAGCTATAGGCAACACGTGACTGGCCCAAATCCTACTGTCTCCTCTCACAGGAAATGCATAAGTAGGAAACTTTTTTATCCATTTGTGTGCACGTCACTCAGTAATTGTTGCAACTACATTCACCAAGAGGTTAGAGGAAGAGGGCATGCAAACCATGGTAGTCCTAGACAACCACTTAATTCTAGGATAGTAAGTAGGGATTAAATAAGCCTCTTAAAATAGTTTACAAATTATAATGGGTTCTTAGGTCATTCAAGTCAGAAGATTTTGCCCAGAATTCTGGACATCTAGATTCCATGCAGAATTCTATATGGCACAACTTTTATTTGTAAAGTAGAAATGATAACTTCAGCAATTCTTATTCAAAGTTTTGTCAAAGTAGGTATTTGTGGAGGGGCTGGGGGTAAGTTGGTGGATATAAAGGGAATTTAATACAGTGAGGCTGGGGAAAGAAAATATTTTTATGAAATTAATAAGCCCCCCAAAGTCAATTTTGCCCATTAGATATTAATTTTTCAAATCCCTGTTGATATATCTCACTATTATCTCAGTAGAGAGATACAAAGAGAGGTAAATAAGAATACACATAGAGGAATTAAGTACACTTTCTTTCCAAGAATAAAGGCACAATCTTGGGCTACTTACCTAACATGAAGTACAGTAGGCAAGTATATATAACACTTGGTAATAATCTCATGGGAAATAAATCAGAAAACAATTTTCCAAAGAAATAAGATGACACTCTGTAGTATCCACTGACAAATTCATGTCTACAGAAAAAAAATGTATATCACAGATTAGTTCCAGAATGCACAGAGCAGATGAGATGCTTGTTGTATAGACTTTTGCAGTCCTCAGGGCCTAACAGCGCACTTCCCACACCCAAGGGGTTGACCGCTATGTTCACCACTTGCTCAGGTGCCAGTCTCCCAGGCACCAAAGCTCTCACTCTGACTCTCTTCTCACAGAGCTCTCTGTGCTACTATATACCTTGGGCCAAGAACTGCCCTTCTAGTGAAGCAAGGTCTGTATCAAATCCACTGTCCTAAGAGACTGCTTCTCCTGTGATGCTGGCTCTGGAGAATAGTCTTTCAGTGATCAAGTTCAGAGGTAATGGGGGCTTTCCCCCCCCCTACTTCTGGCTACAAAGGAGAAGTTACTGCTCTCCAAATTCCCCATGCAGCTGCATGTCCCTATACCCTGTTTATTGCTGCTACTCTAATATGATAACCTCCTTTCTTCTCTAAGCACCACCTCCAAAGAACAGCTTTGTCAGCTACTAAATCCTAATTCTTGTTCTTTCTATGTATTCCTCCAGTAATTAGTACTCTTCTACCAGTACCATCATGTCTTCTTTCTATGTATTTTCCTTAGCAAGTAAACATGGACACAGCTCTTCCATCTTTGAAAAAAACCCACAAGTGACAACTTCACTTTAAAGCCTTCCTCTGGCTCTTTCCACTCCTCTATCTACCAAGGGCTAAACTTGCTCCATTCTTTCTCAACTTTACCTCCTCACCTCCAATTTGCTGTTGAATCCATTGCTTAATGGCCACCAAAGTCTTCAAACTTTTAGTGCTGTTATTTGACAAAAGGATGCTTTGCATCCCCTTTACTGTTATTTCCCCAGTAGCACAGGGATTTACAAACTATACCCCAACATCGATACTCCTTTCCCATGGTAGCTAGTGTCACGACCTTTCAACTTGCTCAAGATTAGTTTACTTCCATTACTCATGGTATCATTTTGAAAAGTTTGTGTGCACTATAAATATCCATAATTTGCATATATACTACACATACATTATGTGCACACAAATGTATTCATTAAAAAACAGAGAAAAGAAAAATACTGGCATCTTGGCTAACACTGGATGTGCTCAGTTTGGCACGGTCATGCTGCCCCTTCCCAGAACTGGAAGCTACTCACATAAAGAGCTTCTTCTCTACAACAAAGAGCTCCACAGCGGATATGCTGCTGAAACACTGGTTGGTAGTCAGGAAGAACAGGACCCCGGCTCTGCCAGGACAGGACAGGAGCAGTTAGCTCAATATTCTCAGGTTAGATTTTTTATCCATAGAACTCATTCCACAAATAACACACCATTAGGTAGATTTAAAAAAACACAACAGATCTGGTTAATACAACAAAGGAAGCAGGGCTCTTTGAGGTTTCGGTGTTTCCATAGTGGTCCTGATGTGGCCCCATATTATAACACATTTTTAAATTGTGTGGTTGTAGCTTATTACAAACTGAATTATATTTACTTTAAAACCCTTACACTGAGCTGGGCGTTGGTGGCTCATGCCTGTATTCCTAGCCACTCAGGAAGTTGAGATCCGAGGATGGCAATCTGAAGCCAGTCCAGGCAGAAAAGTCCCTGAGAGACTCATCTCCAATTAACCACTCAAAAACTGGAAGTGGCCCTATAGGTCATAGTGGTAGAGTGCTAGCCTTGAGCAGAAAGAGGCTCAGAGACAGCGCCAAGGCCTTGAGTGCAAGTCCCACAACTGACCAAAAAAAATTCTTACACTAAAGCCTCCCAATGAACTTGTGTACTTGGAGATAAAGACTTTTGGAGGTAATGAAGTTTAGATACATTTTTGAGAAGTATAGTCCCGAAGATAGTATGAATACCCCAAAAGAGGAAGAAACAGAAGAGTGGCCTCAGCCATGAAAAGGAGAAGCTTCTACTATTGTTATTTTCAGTACCATACTGTGGAATATATCTCCAAGGAAATAGAAAAATCTTTATTCTTCCTGTCTGACATTTGGTGTCTTTTGACCATCATCTCACCTCCTCCACCTCCGCAGGATTTGGGATCACCTGTTACCCTCTGCTTTTAAGAATTCAATTGTTAGCTATGGCTCATGTGGTAGAGTGTGAGTCTTGAGCATAAAAGCTCAACGACAGCATCCAGGGCCTGAGTTCAAGCCCCAGGACTGGCAAAAAAAAAAAAGAAGAGATAAGGAACAGAGTGTATATATACATTCGTAGGTACAGATAGCTGTACCTACAAGTGTATCTTTGAGTAATATTTCTACTGCAGTAAACCAAAGTCCATTTCTAACATTTTGTGTATCGTCAACACCAAATTAGAATATAAACACTTTAAAAAAGAATTCAATTGTTTTAGATTCATGATGTTTGTGCCTCATTTTACTTACCATATGTGTTCTCTAATTCCATCTATGTTGACACAAATAACAAAATTTATTTTTGAGACAAAACTATAATCCATTGTGTTTACATATCACATTTTTCTTAGGTATTTACCTGATCATGGACATTTATTGTAACTATATATATATAACCTGGCTGTTGTGAATTACTGTTCACACCGAACATGGCAGTGCAGATCTCTCTGCCACAGGCTGATTTCAAATATTTTCAAATATTTTGTACAAGCATCCAAAGTGAAATTATTGCTTCTGATTATCTTGTGAACACTTTTCCCCCTAATGTTTGGCTCTTATCTCAACTCTGTAATGCTTTTAAATTGTTTGTAAAATCCCCCCACCTCTTATTTCTTTGATGATCTTACTGCTCATTCATTAATGCATTATTCAGCCTCTTGTGCTTTGAGTATGTTTTGTAGTTTCAATTGTTGTTGGCTATTAGAATATAAGAAGTTCTTTCCATTTTATTGGTTAAGACTTGTTTTATACCCTAAAATAAAATTATTTTGGAAAAAATTCCATCAACTTCTGAGAATAAGTCCAATATTTCATTTAGCATTGTGTAGCTGCTGAATGGAACTTCTAAAACATTATTGTTATTATAAAGGTGATGCACAGAGGAGTTACAGTTACATAAGTCAGGTAAAGAGTACATTTCTTTTTGGACAATGTCCCCACTTCCCTCACTTGCTCCCAGGTTTTTCCTCCATCCCTACCCACAAATTGTATAATTCATTTCTAACATAGTATCGAGTGAGCACCAACTGCTGCATTTGTTTCTCTTTTGTCCACATTTCTGTGTCCCCCCCCAACTCCCTCAAAGACAGATAAACAAGGCAAAAAAGAAAAAACAACAACAATAAAGAAAAATCCTCTTTAACAAAAAGAAAAATCCTCATTTCCATTTTCCTGGAGTTCATTTTGATAAATATTATTTATATTTATATTCTGTATATGAGAGAAAACATGTCACTTTTCTCTCTGACTTTGGCTCACCTCACTTAACATGATTTGTCCTAGGTCATGGTTGTAATTATTCTTAACAGATGTTCTTAATCTTGAACAAGGTGCCAGCATCAAGTCCAACTCAAGATCCAAATTTGGCTCCTCTGTCTATAGTGTAGCCTGCTCTACTTCTTCTCTGTAATAAACTTTCTACTTTTCTTTTATTACAGTACTTCTTTGCTACATGGGAAAAAAAATAAAATGTACTTACCTATTCTGTATTCCAGCAGGATCATTTGTTAGCCTAAAGTAAATTGCACCAATTATAAGTCCCAGTATGACTGTGACAATTACCTTTTCAAAAAGAAAAATGAAAATAAAAAAGCTTTAGTTAGAGTTGTATGTGTGTGTGTGTGTGCGTGTGCATGCGCGTGCACGTGCCCCAGACCTGAGGCCTTGAATTTAGTGCCCTATCACTGTCCCTGAGCGTTTGTGCTCAAGGCTAGCACTCTACCACTTGAGCCACAGCTCTACTTTCAGCTTTCTGGTAGTTAATTGGAGATAAGAGTCTCCTAGACTTTCCTGCCCAGGAATCTCAATACTCAGATCTCAGTCTCCTGAGTAGATAGGGTTACAAGTTTGAGCCCACCAATGCCTGAGACAAGAGGTAAATTTTTTATATTTCATTTCTTATTTTAAGATATATGATTGGCTACATAATCAGGTATCTCCATTAAGATGGTATCTCTTTTTTGGTCATTGTACTGGGATTTGAATTCAAGGCTTCACCCTTGCTGAGCAGGCATTCCACCACATAAGCCAGTCATCCAGCAGATCTCTTTGTTGAGATACACACTTTAAATGGCTTAGTCAAAGTCCCTGGGACAATATATAAAATCATGCTTCTATTAGAATATTTTCTAATTAAAATGAACATTAATGTTACTTGCTGTTTGGCGAACTGACAACAACAGAAAAGCTACTGGAAATGCCAAGACTCCTCCCAGATTAGTCACTGAACCCCTGAGAAACACACAGGGTAGCAGAACACTGGAGAAAGATTTGGGGAGTGAAGCAAAGTCTAAGTGGGTGAGTTTTTCACTTGAACTTTCAGCCTTCTGTACTTACCCTAACATGTTTTACTGATTTCAATAATGTATTGCACTGCATTCACGCAGATCAGACTTCCAAAATTATTGCTGATGGCTCTACTAACATCAGCATACATACATATATAAAAGCCTGATCTCACTGCATAACTTTTAATAACATTCAGTTTTATGGACCACACACTCCACAATCTGGTTTTTTTTTTTTTGCATCCCAACTTGTTATACTGTAACAACACTGTGGGCGTAATCATTAAGAGTGTTCTGTAAATGTATATATAATTCAACTATTCCCAGTCAGTTTTTAAACACTGACAAACTGAGGAATCTCATGTTTTTATAAGTTATTCATTCCTGTATGTTTCTGTCTTGCACAAGAAAATAGAAAACCTGCAAAGTCAACAGTATAAGCTGAACTTATCCTCTGAGGCTTGTGAATCTAACCTCTGCTTTAAGTACAATGGTTAATTTAAAAAAAAGAAAAAAAAAACCAACTGTGCCAAGTCTAGCCAAAGTGCTCTACAGAACTGTTTGTGCTATCATTATAAAACATGAGTTCATAACGAGAAGCTTAACATACTAATGACTCTCTGAAAGAGTAGGAATAAAGACTTCCAAAGACATTTGATCAGAAAATGCTTGGTACATTAAATGATCACTACATTTTCATATGTAGATAATCTATTCATTCCAACATCTTCTGAATACAACCTCTGGCTAAAGCCATGGTCCTTGATCAAGTAAATACATAACTTGTTCAAACCAAAGTACAAATTTAAGGCAATAAATAACAAGATTTATGAGCAGGAAGTCATAAAACATTTCGATAACCCATGTTGAGAAACAAAAAGAACTCTTGGGCAGGAATGATGGCCCAAAGGACAAATAGGGCCAGCTACTTACACTGAAAGTATGAGCTAAGCACAATTTCTAGTCATTTTTATGATTTAGGGAGAAAGCCAAGGATATCATTGCTTGAACGATGAAATTCATCATAAAAAAGAATTTTATTGGAACACTATTGTGTTCATTTGATTGTATGTTTCCTATGGTTGCTTTCAAATTAAAACCGCAGTGCTGACTACCTGACACAAAGATCATACATGTTTGCACAATCTAAGATATTTACTATCACTCCCTTCACCAAAAAGGGTATGCCTAGTCCTAAACTAACATTCCAGCACTTAGAATCTGAACAAGAGCTTGTCCTGATCAGCACAGGGAGATGAAAAGCTCAAGGGAGAGGCTTCTTCTATCATCACTCCACTACATCTGCAAACCAATTATCTCCCTATCTCCCTATCTCTATGCCCTCTCTGCTTAAATTTTCTTCTTAGTTCTTTTTACTATCTGACCTACTATAAATTTTAATTCTTTATTCGGTTATAAACTATCTGTTGTCACACAGAAATAATTTCCATGAAGGTAAAAAGTTTTATTTTTACTTATTTTTTCTTACTATAAAACAAACTGAAAGGCAAAAGACAATCATGTTTTAAGGTCATAGTTTAGATATGGAATGTCCCTTAAAATCTCCTGCGTTGAAAACGTGGTCCCAGGTAGTGGAACTGTAGAGAAGTAATTGTATCATGAAGGCACTGGGTTAGTTACTTTTCTCACCATTGTGACTAAATCCTGAGAGAGAACATGGAGGAAAAGATCTATTTTGCTCATTGTTCGAGAGGCTTTAGTACATGGTTACTTGGTTCCATTAATTCTGGCCCTGTAGTAAGGCAGTTTATCTTGGCAGTGGGAACATGAGTCATGCTATTCATTTAGTGCTGGACAGAAAACAGAGCAAGACAAGAAAATGCCTAGGATACCATACCCACAAGAGCTTCCCCCTAGTGATTTACTTCCTCCAGCTCGGTCCTATATCTTATTTCCAGAAACTACCAGAATTATGATTCCAGATAGGGGTATTCAACACATGACCCGGTGGCAGGGAATTTCTTGTTCAAACCATAATAGATGCTAATGAGACCAGTGTGCTAATCTATCAATGAGTTCATAGCTGCATGATGCATTAGGACATACGGCTGAGCCATGGGATGCAAATTACTGGGACATGCCTTAGAAGGGCACAACTTATCTCTATATCCTTCTTTCTTTCTATCCACCATGAAGAAAGCAACTTGCCTCTGCCATCCCCTTCTATTATGATGCTCTGCTTCACTGCAGGCTCAAAAGTAATGCAGCCAGGCAACCATGGGGTGGATCTCCAAACCATGAATCAAAATACATCTTCCCTCATTTAAGTTTATTTTCTCAGGAATTTTATCACAGTGACAAAAAGCTGACTCATATACATAGCTGAAACTGTAGAATGAGTTAGTGAATAAAATGGAATAGCTTCTAGAAAACTCCAGTGTAACTGATGTTGCCCATACATCATTATTTCAAAAACAAAGTAAATTTCTGTTAAGACTATTGCAATTGGTCTAATCGTGAACAAGTCTGTGTAAGGCACTTCAAGAAACCACTAAAACAAGCTTCCTATAGTCAGGCATGGGTGGTGGCTCATGCCTTATAGTCCTAGCTAATCAGGAGGCAGAGATTTGAGTATCAAGACTTGAAGCCATCTTGGGCAGGAAAGTTCATGAGACTCTAATTAGCTGCCAAAACGTTGGAAGCTGTAAAATGATCAAGTGATAAAAATATTAGCTTTGAATGAAAAGCTTAAGTGAGAACATGAAGTCCTGAGTTCAGACCCAAATAGTGTTATACACACACACACACACACACACACACACACACATGTGCATACATGCACACAAAACAGCAATGGGGCAGTTACCTGGGCTATAGAAGCCTGGGGATTCCCCAGTAAATTTTTGAATGAACGTTTAGTAATCCACCTGAATTGATGACAGAAGGGAGTGACATAGACAATCTCCTTGAAGGCTAAGTTCTTCTTCTTTCTCTCACCCCTTGAAAGTTGGTCTAATTCAGCTTTTGTTTCTCCATAGAAGGAAGAGTTGACATAAAACTCAGCTAATTTTTCTATGACTGGCTTTTCTCTTTTGGAAGATTCTTCAGGATTTTTAACTTTGGCTGAAAATAAAAAATTAAATAAAAGTTAAACATTAACAAATGAAAACTGATTTAATTCATTTGTGTGACATATTTCTTATATAGCCCTTTGATTCTTGATAAAAGAAATTGCTAACACTGTCACTTTTTTTTTACATTTTAGAAAGACACAGCAAATTGACCAGTTGCTGCCATAATCTGCATTTTCACGATTTAAACCATAACTCATTTATTTATTATTGATTGATTGTCCTTACCTAGTTGTACAAAAGGGTTTCTATTCAATATGTCAGTTTTTGAGTACAATAAATCTTGATCAATGTCTCCCCTTTCATCATTCTCTCTCAACCCCATCATCCCCTCAATTTACCTCGCTTCATTTTTATATATGTACACTGAACATCATAACTGAGTTTACTTGTTCATCTTTTCTCCACTCTTCCTCTCTTCATTCTTCTACTTCCTTCATGTAACCTCACCACTACTACCCCAGCACTTGTTCCAGCTTCCTGGTATTTATTTTTTTAAGTTGTAAGTTAGTTGTTCAAAGGAATTACATCACTGGAATTCTCCCCTAAAGTATTATGATACTTTAGTTAATCTGTTTGTGTATATATACATAGGATCCTTATGTTCACATATATACTTATAATTTAGATCTAATTTCTATATATGAGAGAAAAGATGTATCCTTTGTCCCTTTGAACATGACTTACTTTACTTTACTAAACACAGAACAATCCTATGACCCAGCAATTCTACTCTCCATTTCTCCAAAAGATTACAAGTCAGAATACATTAAAGGCAGCTACAAAGCCAGGTGCCAGTGGCTCACACCTGTAATCTTAGCTACTCAGGAGGCTGAGATCTGAGGATTGTGGTTTGAAGCCACCTTGAGCAGGAAAGTCTGTGAGACTCTTATCCCCAATTATTCATAGAAAAAGCTGGAAGTCGTGCTATGTGGTAGAGTGCTAGCCTTGAGCAATAGGAACTTGGGGACAGCACCCTAGCCTGGAGTTCAAGGCCCAGTAGTGGCAAAAAGGGGGACAGGAGTACACCCATGTTCTGTTGTACTAGTTACCATAGCCATTAGGGAAACAGCCCCAGATGCCCTCAGTGGACAAATGGATCAAGAAAATGTGATATATATGCTGAAGTACAGCACTCAGACTCTGAATTCAAGCTTAGTACTGGTACACATGCACATACACACAAACACACACACACAATTAGAGTATCAGAAAAATCTCCATTTAAAAATTAAGTCACAACACCTCCAGCACTCATGGACAACTGTCTGTCTATTGACTAGCATCAGAATTACATGGCAAGTTCTAATGAGCCACACCATTGCTAAATTTCAGTCACTTCAATTAGGGGGAAAAACCAATCTGTGATTATCAAAGATCAACATACCTTCATGGTCTTGTTCTTCTTTGTTTAACACCACAGCAGAAGAATCACCATTGATGACATCCAGGAAGAAGTCTGCAGGGTTGTTGTAAGGCTCACAGTGGTAACCTATGAAAGAAGGAAACCCAATTATGTATTTCCTGATGGTCTTGGAAACTGAAGAGGACTCATTTTCAAGAGAGAGAGGGCCTAGGGAAGACAGAATCTAACAATCTCCTCTTCTCACTCTTGCTCTCTCTTCTTCTCAGGTATATATTCTTCCGTCTCACATATTAAATCAACACATTAACAATTCCAAAGGAATCATGGATGTTCTGCTGCCCATCAAGAATTCCTCAAATATCTAAATCAATAAATATACACAAAAATAGCTAAGTGCCCATGCGCCTTCTGCTATCTGAATTCCCCTGGTAGATGAGAGGTTAGCAGGCTACCAATTAACAGTAATAGTTTTGCCATACCAATTGAGAGGTACATCCTGCCCTAACTCCAAATAGAAAACAAATCCCAAGAGCAGGATTTATAGGAGAACACAGCCAGTCTAACATGCCTGAACTCTGACTTAATTTCTCAGGGCACAATCACCACAACTTGTCCTGATGTCTGATTTGTAAATATATCTCACCTTCCCTTCAAGACTCATAGGTAATTGGTTATTTTAGCAGCCCTTTCAACTTAAACCACAGTTCCAGACCTTATTGTCTCAGTTATGTTTGAGGTAGGGTCTTATTTCATGCCCACGCTAGTGGGGACTATGACTCTCCTCCTTTGGTTTCCCTATGTCATTGAGAATGACAGAGTCACACTGTTGTATCCAGCCATTACTCTCCCCATGTAGCCAGCAATAAAGGCTGGTAAAGATGGACTTTCATGAATTATTTATGCCTAAATTCCTAAATTTGCCTTGAAGTATGATCCTCTAATCTCTACCTCCCAAGTAACTAAGATTAAGCTTGTAGGCTTAATGCACTGTGGCCACTAAAGGATACAAACTAAACAAAAGCAATATAAGAATGATAGAAAGTGAATATTAAACTTTTACTTGAGTTTTTGGAGAATCATGTATAACCATATCCACATATCTCTGAAATAGAAAAAATTTCACGCTTATCTTTAAAAGGAAGAAAAGGAAGCTCAGAAATCAGAACATCAAAGTCAGACTTAAGATTAGACATTTTATGGATTAACAACAGTTCACTTGTGAGTCATGAAGTTCATTCACTCAAAGCCTGAATCTGCAATCTAGAACATTAAGTGGCCTTTCTATGACCTTTCATTAAGGTAGAGCAAGATCTCAATATATTACCTATCATCTGACTATGGTCAAGAAGGCAAAGATCCTGGGCCTTTCCCAAACTGTTCAGCTGACAGAATACCTGGTTATGAGCTCACTACATCACTGAACTTTCAGGGAAAAATACCATAACAGAAAGCAGGAAAAAGGCCAAGTAGAAACACATATGCATACATGAGTGGACAGAAAAAGGAAAGACACCTAAACCATAGGATATGCCTCAAGATAAAGGTTCTAACCAAAGATGTTTTAGAATCTGAGGTACAGCTACACAAAAATCAAGCAGCACTCCTTTCCAACCCTCTGTTCTCTTCTAGGAATCTATAAATAAGAGACTTATTACACACATAATCATCCCTACCTGCTGATGCAAAGTAATCCAAAGCTTTCTGTGCAGGTCCATGGAACATTAATTTCCCTGAGGCCAATAAGGTGAGGCTATCGAACAACTTGAAGATGGAATACCGAGGCTGATGAATGGAAAAGATGATTGTTCGGCCCTGTTTAGACATCCTGTATTAAAACAGGAGAAATAAGAAATCATTGAACATCCCAACATGGTACTTCTTGGGAAAATATTTACTCCTACTGTTAGTTCCTATTTTTCCCAGTTCACCCATCTCATCTCCTATTATCTAGCTGATAGTTTGGGAACCTAAATCAAAGATTCTAGTAAAGATACTATGGGAGCTGGGAGTATCTACTTCAGTGGTTTAGTATAGCCCAATTAAATAGCAAGTTCTTAGCACATTAAGACCTTCGGTTCAATCCCTAAAAGCAAAAAGAATAAAAAGCACCTAGAACTTCTCAAGGGATGGTGCATCAGAATAGTAAAATTCACTAGATGGTATTTATTGACAACACAGATTCATGAACAGTCTTCACAGATATCGACTAGAATCTCTTAGATGGGTATAAGGGGTCCATATTTACCTAAGGAAAATATGTAAGTACACTATAGTTTGAGAAACAATTATGTGTTAAATATTAAAATAATGACAATATGTCTTGTTCTTGCTAATCATTTAAGAATTTATTTTCAGCCGGGCGCTGGTGGCTCATGCCTGTAATCCTAGCTACTCAGGAGGCTGAGATATGAGGATCGCGGTTCAAAGCCAGCCCGGGCAGGAAAGTCCGAGAAACTCTTATCTCCAATAAACCACCAGAAAACTGGAAGTGGCACTGTAGCTCAAGTGGTAGAGTGCTCGCCTTGAGATGAAGAGCTGAGGGACAGCGCCCAGGCCCAGAGTTCAAACCCCACAACCAACCAAAAAAAAAAAAAAAGAATTTATTTTCATTCTTTTTCTCTAAAAGTAAAACATACAGCTAAAAGCACTTAACTATATCTTTGCTAAATACTATAGACATCATCTCATTTCAATATTCACAATGTTGTTATAAGCCACTTGTGATATTTTATTAAATATCAGTGGGAATAAATGGAGTGTCCACCATGCTTCCTGGAGTCACACTGAGGAGGATTAGATGAAGTTACTGATTGGTCTGAACCTGATTGGAGTCATTTAAGAGGTGACTAGACACACATGCACACAGTGGGAGAAGACAGCCATCTACAAGTCGATTAAAGATGTTTTGGTGGACCCACCCTGATCTCATACTTCCTGCTTTCAGAGCTGCTAGAAAACTGATTAGTACAAACTGAAATGTAATGAAAATTAAAAGAAAAATAATTTTTGGTTTTAAATCACTCAATCTGTGATGTTACAAGAGAAGACTAGACAAAGTCCATTCCCCTCATGTAATCGGATTCTAGTCTCTTTGATGTTCCAGACATATGTGTAATGTTCTGTTTCAGGGCTACTGCCCCTTTGGTCCAATTAGATTACTCTTCTGATGTAAAATAGCATTAACTTGCTACAATGGTCAGCGGTGTCCATGCTTTTGTTCTGTGTCTTGTTCTCTTACTCTTTCTTTGTCTCCCCTCCCTGTCTCTGTCTCTCTCTCTGTCTCTGTGCCTCTCTGTCTGTCTGTCTCTGTCTCTCTCTCTCTCTTTGCTTTCTCTTTTGAGACAAGGTTTCACTACGTTCGGCTGGCCTGTAACTCACTATATATCCCATGCTGATCTCAAACTCACAGTCCTTGTGTCTTAGCTTCCTGAGAGCCAGGATTATAGTTATGTACTCTTCTTTCTTCTTTCTTGATACTGTTTTGTTAACTGTTTCTGATAAAGAAGACATTTTGCCCTTCCCTTCTCAATTTCCTTCCCCACAATACCTGATATGAAGAAGTTGGCAAACATCAAATAAACAAGAGAACAAAATTCTGTGGTATTTACCTTTTCAGGAGCAAAAGGACAGCATTTGCTGTGCTTGAGTCTAAACCAGTCGTGGGCTCATCCAGGAACAAGACAGAAGGATCTGTGATCAGCTCCATTCCTATACTAGTCCTTTTTCTCTCTCCTCCAGACACACCACGGATAAACTGAGTTCCAACCTAAGATAAAATATTATCTCAGTCACTATTATTTGGTGGCATAACTTCTGCTAGCTGTACAAGACAATCTCATTCTGAACAGCAAATAAATGCACACCTGGGAGAAAAGGAAGGCTTTCTTTCACCAGCTTAGGTTAGAGCCAAGTGGCTAGACCTGACATGAAGCCCATGCTTCCGACAATTCTGCATGTTGCTAATCAAGCCAAATGTGCAGATTCATGGTAGAGAAATCAGTCTGAAACAGGAGATAAAGACAAAGACAAAAGGGAAAGCATCTAGAGTAATTTATTGGTTTTCTACGAACATCTTCACCCTCTCTCTCAAATGCCTCTGCCAGAAGTCTTAGAAGAAGAGGGTCAACTTGAAAGTAGGAAAGTTTACATAACAAATCAGCACATTTTCAGGCTTCTTACTCCTTTTCAAATGGAAGCTCTCTATGCCCTAACTCACTGCAGAATTCCTGATCATCCTTTCAGATAAATCCAGGGGGTAGTATATTCTACAGTGCCCTTAGCTCAATGTTTTCAACCAGTTAATATCATTGTGGGTGTGCATTGGGGAGTACATTGAGGAAGGCAGAAAGTAGCAAACAATTCTGAAATTAATCGTCTCCAAAGTGACAATAATCAAATGCTACTCATTGTTCCTGATTGAACTCTATAAACAGAGAAGATTTTTATACACAATTTAGGAAATGTGAATAAATACAGGTTTGACATAATTGATGCTATGAAGGTATTATTCATTTTTTTAGTTGACAATAGTGTTGTGATAAACTATGGAACTGTCCTCTTTAATTTTGCTTTAAAAATTTTTTTTTGAATCACAGCTCCACTTCTGTCCTTTTCTGGTGGTTACGTGGAGATAAGAGTCTCACAGCCTTTCCTGCCTTGGCTGGATTTGAAATGCAATCCTCTTATCTCAGACTCTTGATTAGCTAGGATTACAGGCATGAGCTACCAGTGCTGGCTGCTTACTGATTAAGAAAAAAAAAATTGATTCTAGTGATAGAGTGCAGACAAAAATATACTCTACCTTTGATCCACAGCTTCAGCTTCATGTCATTTTTTTACAGATGTATATAAAATATTGGAAGATGAAATACTGTATGACTTTCTTTAAATTATTCCCTTAGGATATAGCTGAAGAAATTATGTGGTAGAATTCAATTCACAAAAACCAGTAGCTTTTCTGTATACTAACAATGAGCAGATAGAGAAGTAGTAAAGGACTTTTACAACAAAACCTATAAAACCTTGAAAAAACAAAAGACACTGAAGAAGATACCAGGAAGTAGAAAATGTACTTGACAAATTCAATACAATACCCATCGAAATCTCAATGCCATTCTTCACATAGAGAAAACAATTAAAAAATTCTTATGGAACTACCAAAGGTTCTGTAAATAGCCAACGCAATTGTGGACTTCAAACTTTACTATGTAAAGGTCACCAAAGCATCATGTCACAAAAACAGACCTTGAGAACAATGGAACAGACTAGAAGACCCAGAAATAAACGCATATACTTAACAGCCATTTGATATTTGACAAGGGAGATAAAAACATGGGGAAAAAGATAGCCAATTGGTGATGGAAAAAGTGGACATCCACATGTAAAAGGCTGAAATTGAATTCTTATCTCTCACCTTGTACTAATATCAGTTCCAGGATGGATCAGAGAGTTCAATGAAAAAGTACTACAGGGAGGAGAAGGAGGAGAAACATTAGAATTTATTGCCATTGGCAGCAAATTGCTGAGTAGAATTCCAGAGGCTCAGCAAATTGGAAAGAGAATTGACCAATGGGATTGCAACAAGCTGAAAAGTTTTCATAGTGAAGGGCATAGTTACAAGCTAAAGAAACAGCCTAGAGAATGTGAGATCTTTGCCAACTATATGTTTGACAAGGGCCTAACATCCAGGACAAAGAATTAATAATCCAACTAATAACTGGGCATTGGAGCTAGGCACTGGTGGCTCATGCCTGTAATCCTAGATACTCAGAAGGCTGAGATCTGAGGATCTCAGGCCAGGCCAGAAAGTCCATGAGATTCTTATCTCCAATGAACCACCAAAAGTCAGAAGTGAAGCTGTGGTTCAGTGGTAGAGTGCTAGTCTTAGCCCAAAAGCTCATAAGTGGAAGTTAGATCTAAATTATAAACATGTATGAAAACATATCCACGTTCAAAAGCATATCCATACAAACAAAGTCACGGAAGCATAAGGTATGAAAATGGCCATACTGGTATGAATAGGCCAATCACCTATTATATGCAGGAGAGGATTCCAATGGTGTAAACCCTTTGAAAAACTAATAGAGTTTAACACAAGGAATACCAGGAAGCTGGGACATGTGTTGGCAGAAGAGGGGAGAAAGCTAAGGGAGTGAGTAGACAAATGGATAAAGATCATGTGGGAGAATACAGTCAAAATATCCTACATATATTCAAAATATTCTCTTTATATAGAATATATACATATATTCATATATATGTATATATACATGTATATATGTATATATAAATATACATATATATACATATATATATATGTATATATATATATATATCCAGGTAACTTGAGGGGTTGGGAGGGATTAGGAGAGATGGAAGAGAATAGTGGAAGAGATGACACTAATTAAAATACATTGTACTTATAAACTTATATGTTGAACTGAAGCCCCTTTGTACAACTACTTAAAGACAATTTTTTAAACTTTAAAAGATCTAACAAATGGTGCTGTACTCAAGTGGTAGAGCTCTAGCTTTGAGCGAAAGAAGCTCAGGGACAGTGCCCAGGTCCTGAGTTCAAGTCCCAGGACCAATACTCACACAAAAAATGATCTGGTAAAAGATCTAACAACTAAGAAATTCACATGAGTATTGGTAATACTCATTGGTAATGGCATTAGTATACCATACTAATTATCTAAAAATCACATCATTATGGTAACAAGACTATATTTACCATATTTATATATATAAAGTTTTATTAAAAAAATAAAAAAATAGCTAGGTGTGGTGGCTCACGCCTGTAATCCTAGCTCCTCAGGAGGCTGAGATTTGGGGACTGCAGTTCAAAGCCAGCTGGGGCAGAAAAGTCTCCATGAGACTTATCTTGAATTAATCACTCAAAACTGGAAGTGGCTCTGAACAAAAAGAGCTCAAGGACAGTGCTCAGGGCCTGAGCTCAAATTCCATGGGTGACAATACACAAACAAACAAATACAGTAAAAAAAAAATAGCCAAGCATGCTGGGGGCTCACACCTATAATCCTAGCTACTCAGGAGGCTGAGATCTGGGGATCACAATTTGAAGCCATCCAGGGCAGGAAGAGTCCAAGATACTCCTATCTCCACTTAACCACAGAAAGCTGGGAGTAGAGCTCAAGTGGCACTGAGTAAAAGAGCTCAGACACAGAGTTCAAGCCCCAGTATTGCACGCACACACATGTGTGCACACGTGCATGTATACATACACACACACATGAAAGTAATAAAAAATCAAATAATTCAAACACTTAGATTATATCAATTTTATGAAATCTGCCTTTATACATTTCCCTTGGTAGGCTACACCACCCAAAGAAACTTAGAGGAATGAATACATAATGATGTGGAGCGGAAGAGAAAAAACAAATTGTTTAAATAGGGATACAGGTGGACCCACTGTAACAATCAGATGTACACGCTGTTATGTCAAAAAACGAACTTCACAATTTTGGTGCAGGGCGGGGGTGGGGGATGAGATGGGAAGGGATGGGAAGGGGAAACAAAGGAGGAGGCAACAATGCTTGATAAGAAATGTACTCGTTACCTTGCTCATGTAATTGTAACCCCTCTGTACAGTATTTTCACAATTAAAAAAAAAAAGGGCATAGCTCAGTGGTAGAGAACTTAACTAGCAGCCATGAGGTGTTCTGAGTACAATCACAACACAAAAGCAAAATGAGAAACAATAACAACAACAACAAAAAACCAGATAGCAAAACAGAGAGTAAAACAAAGTACCTTACTAAAAAGACAAAATAATTAAACATACATGGTTAAGATAAAGAAGTTCCAATCACATAAAAATCAAAGCTAAGGTAACCCCGCTGTATATCACCTTTATAAGAACAATAAAAAATGTAATGATTAAAAAAATAAAAACTAAAAGATAAATAGTGGTATCCCTGAGTTATTCTAACAAAATATACTTCACATAGAGGACTGTCAGGGGAAACGGCAGCCAGGAAAACTCTGTTATTCTATAACTCTAAGTAGACAAATCAGGAGTTAAACCACAGCTAACACATGGTTTGTTTTTGCCCAAAGCTCCAAATAGTTACTCAAAATTTCCAGTCATCTCAGTTTCTACTTCTGCTTTTGCATAACACATGAATGGAGGAGCTATGTTGTCTACTCTGTTACTCTTGGCCATACCCTAGCTCTAAAACCTAACAGAACCTGGCATGTAAGAGTATGGTAAGAAATATTGACAGAGGAAAGAGAAGAAGGGAAGGAAGAAGGGAAAAACACCAACAGAGGGACTGGAAAAAGCAACTTGAGCACTGCATAGCGTAGAAACAATCCTAACATGACTGAATGTAGTTTTGGAAACCAAATTACAGCAAAGAAAACTTTCACACCGAGAGTCCTTTGAAAGCAGGAGTCCTTGTAGAAAGCAGGCACTCAGTTCACACACCTTCTAGGAAACATCTGATGAAGATCATGTTACTCACAGAGAAACAGTCCTGGCTATGATACAAAAACACTTTTCCATTACCTTGGAATCTGCCACTTTATCCAGACCTAACTCTCTAATGACCATGCTGATGCGTTCATTTTTTTCATGGTTTGTCATGGTTGTTGGAAGTCGAAGGGCTGCAGAGAATTGCAGATTCTCTCTCACTGTCAGGGTGCCCATCACCACATCGTCCTTTAGGCAAGAAGGTATGTTAATGAGACATACTGGATTTTTCAGTTCAGTATATGTAAATATATGTGTGCAAAATACACACAAGCATGTGCAACTTAACCCATAAAAACAACATACCCAAGGTATAATTCTGTAATTCAACAATAGCAGTAACTCCATATACAGACTCTCTGGAATATTTTTACCCCCAAATGCAGCCTCAAACAGAGTTCAGACAATTATGATGATTTTTACAAGGCATTTGCAAGACTGCTTTCTACAAGTATTTGCCACAGACCTCTTCTAGGATGAGGAGAAGGGGAAGAAGGGCAAAAAAGGATAATGGGGCATACATTAAAAATGACTTACCACCCAGCACCACTGGCTCACACCTTTATCCTAGCTACTCAGGAGGCTGAGATCTGAGGATCATGGTTTAAAGCTAGTCTGGGCAAAAAAGTCCATGAGATTCTTATCTCCAATTAAGCAACCCCCTAAAAAAAAGCTGGAAGTAGAGATGTGGCTCAAGTGGTAGAGTATTAGCATTGAACACTACAGCACAGTGCCCAAGCCCTGAGTTCAAGCCCAGGGCCTTCACCAAAAACAAAAACAAAGAAAAACAGCAAAAATAGCCAGCTAGAGCTGGTGCCTCTAGTCCACAGAGTCATATTCTAGGTCCTCTCTGCCTGTCCATTAATTCCAGCCTCATCTATGGAGATTAGGAAACGCTGGTATAGAGAAACCTGGATCAATGAGCTGGTTACACAATCAACTAGAAGCACACTAAACTATAAGCCAAGGCATGTGCCAACAAAGCAATAGAGGAAACCTAAAATCCATATCTGCTCATACTTACCTGTACCACATAACCTGAATTACATTTGAAATTGGCAGGTCGAGGTGCTCCATTTATCAGAACTTCTCCAGACAATCCATGTGGGTCTTTCCTTGCAGCTAATATATCTAGCAACCTAGAAGAAAATATATATGTTGTGTGGCTCTTTTGCTTACCATATCCCTAGGTCATATCCTTCAACTACTCTGAAGCTAAATTCTGCTAATATTAAAAAATTAACTAGCCAAGAAATCTATGGCTTAACTAAAATGACACAAGTGTGTGTGTGCATGTATGTTTGTGTAACTTTAATATGTATAAAGTTTGGTGTATATATCATACATATGTACATATACCTATGTATGTGTATATATATATGTGTGTGTATATATATATACACATAATATATATATACATAATATATATGTGTATATATGTGTATATTATGTGTCTATATATATAGATACATAATACAAATTCTCAGCTTCCTTTTCATTATATGCTACAAGAAAGCCCCCAAATATGAAAACAAGGACACAGGCTGATGTATCATAGGCCTCCCAAGCAATTCTTCCTGCTGTCAGATCCTCCCAGCTGTCAATCCTGATAAGGTGCTATTTTTTTTTGTTGTTTCATTTTGTGCTGGTCCTGGGGCTTGAACTCCGGACGTGGGAACTATCCCTGAACTTTTTTTTACTCAAGTCTAGCACTCTACAACTTGATCTACAGCTCCACTTTCAACCTTTCTTTTTTTTTAAAGTAAGATTTTTATTGTGAAAATACTGTACAGAGGGGTTACAGTTACATGAGCAAGGGAATTAAGGTGTACATTTCTTATCAAGCATTGTTGCCTCCTCCTTTGTTTTTCCCCTAACATCCCTTCCCTCCCACCTCCACAACTACACTCCCCCGCCAAATTGTAAAGTTCGTTTTTCAACATAGTGTCTTGTACATCTCATTGTTACAATGGGTCAACCTGTATTCTATTTAAACATCTTGTTTTTTCCTTTCCCCTCCCCAAATTATACTGACTTCAAATACAGTGAAAACAGGGATTATACCGTGGGGGGAGGAACATACAAAACAACAAAAAAATCACATGGTACCTTATTGTTGGTAGGAGTGTAAACTTGTTCAATTACTTTGGAAAGCAGTATGGAGGTTCCTCAAAAGACTCCACATAGAGCTCACCTATAACCCAGCAATCCCACTTTTGGGTATTTACCCAAATGATCACAAACAAGACCATACTAAGGTTACCAGCACAACTACATTTATTAAAGCATTATTTACCATAGCTAAGATATGGAAGCAACCCAGATGGCCCTCAGTAGATGAATGGATCAAGAAAATGTGATATATACATATATATATATCACACTATATATATATATATATATATATATATATAGTGTGTGTGTGTGTGTGTGTGTGTGTGTGTAATTCTATGCCTCCATCAGAAAAAATGACATTGTCCCATTTGTTAGGAAACGGAAAGACTTGGAAAAAATTATATTAAGTGAAGAAAGTCAGGCCCAAAGAGACATAGGTCCCATGTTTTCCCTTATTTGCAATAACTAGTATATGTCTGGGACAAGTTGAAAAGGTCAAAAGCTATGTACATAGGACCATATAAAATGAAGTTAAGTGAAATGAACCCCAAGATAGGGACACAAGTGGTTTTTTCTTTCTTGCTATTGTTTCCAACCTTTCTTTTTGGTAGTTAAGTGGAGATAAGAGTCTCAAGAACTTTTTATCCAGGCTGGTTTCAAGCCATAATCCTCAGCAATCAGCCTCCTGAGTAGCTAGGATTATAGGCAATGTGCTTTCTCATTTAAACTCATGCCTTGAATTAAATCTTGAACTATGCTCCATTCCGTTGATTTTAAATATCAATCTTTTTGTCCTCCCCATTAGCTCATAATATAGGCCAACATTAAATTCCAACTCCTTTAGCATGTGCCATTCGTGAAGCTGACCTAATATGACTTCCTGGTGCTTGGGAAACAACCACAAGGCAGCCCAACTGCACAGCCTCCCCAGTTCCCAGGCCCATACCCCACAACCATAGCAAATGCTCAGGCAATCCCATTCATGATAAAGCAGTCTTTAAAAGTAGATTGCAAGTGAGCAAAGACGAATAATTCTGTGATACTCACGATGATTTGCCTCCACCTGTGGGTCCCAGAATGGCATTGAGGCCAGGCTTCATGATCCCACTGCAAACATGAAAACAGACTGATCTATTATTCCACCCTACAGAAAGCTTCAAAATTTAGCATCTTCACTGAATGCACCCAAGAATATGGATAAACTTGTAAACAGCAAAATGTACCAAGTCTTGATGAGTAACAAAGAATTGTTGACTGATAAAAGTATAGTATCTCCTAACACCAGTTGAAGTGTTCATCAGCATTTGAATACCATTGATGACCAGTGTGTTCAAACCACTTCACTTGGTACTTCACTTTGACACAATAAATCATTACTTGTAGAACATAGCAGAAATAATGTTCATAAAATCACACCAAAATTCAAGACATCTTAAGTTAGAAACCCTAAGGCTTGCATGAAGCACTCTAGAGGATGAAAGAGCTGCATTGTTTGGCATTCCAGAAAATTGTCTTACCAGTTAGAAAGGCAAAATATGCAGCCCCAGAAAAGATTATTCCTTCTTTTTCTTTTTTCTTTTTTGGTTGGTTGTGTGTAGAGCCAAGCTGTGAGACCAGGAAAGGGTTAAGAGGTTGGAATGCCACCTTAATAGCACTCAGAAAGCTGAGAACTGGACCCCAGAAAGCCAAACAGTCAAAGCAAAACAGAAGGATAAATTACTACCCTAAGTCTAAGTTAGAGCTGTTTTGGACACTATAAGCTTAAGACCTTGGAAATAAGATGAATGTCTGTGCCAAGGTTAAAATGTTTATTGTTCCCCTCTACTCCCTAATGAGGGAGTCAATTATCACCATGTATACAAACTATACCTTATGTTAATGTTTTTTTCTCATTATGATGTACATTTTTTAATGTGAAAATACTGTACATGGGCAAGATGAGTACATTTCTTATCAAGCATCATAGCCTCCTCCTTTATTTCCCTTTCCCATCCTTTCCAATTCCCCCCTCTCCATCCAATCCTCCCCTCCTCTTCCCCCCACCCTGCACCATCTGTTATGCTCCTCCTCTTTTGTCTAATGTAAGAATACACCAATGATTGGGTAAGTAACTCTAACTGTAGCTTGTGATGCATTTATTTATTAATAGCTCCCTAGTGTCTAAGGATTTCTTGACAGAAAACCTTTCCAGATTTTAAAAAGATCTACTCATATAAAGACCAAGCAATTTGGAATGTTTAACCCAAAACTGGAAATGATTGTGTCAAGAAAGGTACTTGACTCTGGCTGGCATTGACACTAAATTCCAACATTACAGAACACAATATTGATGTACCATAAATGCAAGAATTCCCATCTGGAGCAGTGTCTAATCACAACTCCATTCACTGAGCACAATGATTAAGCACCAACTATGTGCACACAAGACACTCTTACAGAACATGAGATAAGGCAGAGAATAAAGAAAGCAGTTAAGAAATGGAAAAAAAAATCAAAGTCCTGGCCTTTGTGAAGTTCTCACTCTGCTTCTGGGATCAGCATACTGCAGCTGGTCACCAGTTCTCTATTTGAATGGTGTGATTGGAAAAGAGTCATGCTCATTGGTTTATGTAGTGTCTGAAGATGTCTTTATGGTACAAGGACAAAGTGTAATTGTAATGTAATATATGAACCAATAAGCTGAAAATATTTATGATCAGATTCTTTATAAGAGTCAACAGTCCACATTACCTTCTCTCCCCACCATCTGCTCTTCTGCCATCCCTCACAAGCTCTTCTCAACTTTTGTTTATTGCTTTAAAATACTTGCATGTATCTCATTGCTATTATAATGTGAAATATTGCCAAGAACATTCCATAATGAGACCACTTCCTGCTGCTTCCTTCTGAGGACAAGCACCTCACTGAACATGAATTAATGAAATCAAACCATGTCACTTCTATTACATTTGAGTGGATAATAAACCTTCAGTCTTGTTTTGTTTATGTGTACAGAAGCTTGTTCTTGGAGCATGGCCTACCTCCCTACACACATCATTGTACAAGGTCCTCAATTTTCAGTCTCTATTTGCCAAGCCCTCCACTTGAGCTGTGGCTTTGAATCTTTCTATCATGCAGAGCAATGTAGTAAAAGTGCTCTTGTTTTCTGAATTTCCCTTTAAACAACAAGACTTGTGAACAAGTGACCTATGTGTACTGCTAGTGTCATAGCCAAAGCCAGGCACTGAAATTCATCATATATATAAAGATCTACGTCGTTCTACATAAAAGACATTTTTTTTAATTTTAAAAAGCCAAGAATTAGGAAATAAGCCATTGATGTGTCCACTTTTTCTTTCTTTTTTATTGTTAAAATGCTGTACAGAGGGGTTACAGTTACTTGAGTAAGGTAATGAGTACATTTCCTATTGAGCATTGTTGCCTCCTCCTTTGTTTCCCCCTATCATCCCTTCCCTCCCACCTCCACAGCTATACTCCCTCTACCCCCTCGCCTAAATTGTAAAGTTCATTTTTCGACAGCGTCTTGTATATCTCGTTGCTGCCAATTGGTCAACCTGTATCTTGTACATCTCATTGTTACAACTGGTCAACCTGTATCCCTATTTAAACAATTTGTTTTTCCCTTTCCACTCCTCAAATTATACCAACATCAAGTGTGTTTTTTTCTTGCTTGCTATTGTTTCTAATGTACTTTATAATGTACCACGTGATTTTTTTGTTGCTTTGTATGTCCCTCCCCCATGGTATAACCCCTGTTGTCACTGTACTTGATGTTGTATCCTTATTTATGCATTTTGTTTTTTTCCTTCCCCTCCCTGAATTAGAGAAGTATATATACAAGATGCAAGGTATCTTTTGAAAACAGGGGTTATACAGTGGGGGAGGAACATACAAAACAAAAAAAATCACATGGTACATTATAAATACATTAGCCACAATAGCAAGCAAGAAAAAAGATATTTGTGTCCCTATCTTGGGGTTCATTTCACTTAACATCATCTTATATGGTCATATGTACATAGCTTTTGGCCTTTTCTGCTTGTCCTACACATGTACTAGTTATTGCAAATAAGGGAAACCATGGGAACGATGTGTCCATTATTTATGTCTTTATGTGTCACTTAGAAATAAAATCAGAGGTTGAAGATGTGGCTCAGGTGGTAGTGCACTAGCCAATAAGTAAAAGCATCAGATTAAGAGTCCAAGTCCTAGTCTTGAAAATAAAAAGTGAGGTAATTAAAAAAATAACTTATTCAAAATTTATACATGGTGAATGGGAAAAAACTGAGTTATGTTCTTATTTGTTATTTTTGGTTCCAATAATGTGTCAATCATATTTATTAGGCTGATCCCCCTCCTTTCCTTTTCCAGTAGGGAGGTTATGGGAGTTCTGGGGAGAGACAAAGCCACTGCATGACCCAAGAATACAGACCACAATTCAAGGATGGAGGATGAGAGGAGCCTCCATACTAGACACATGCTTACATTAAGAAAGAAGAAAACTTGAGCAAAGTAGTAAGTACATTAAGACTAATGACATCCAGGTCTTTCCCAAACATGGAAATGTGGAAGAATCCAAAGTGTTGGATTTGAATTCATGCATTAATGAGATGTCAAGAGTTTAAATCTATATAGAGGCAGCTAAAGAAAGTTAGATGGAAAATATATTTCCTAGTTCTTTCCATTGAGAAGCCTCAAAGTAATGGAATTCTAACAGTAAGAGCATTCTCCTTCCTTCCTTCCTTCCTTCCTTCCTTCCTTCCTTCCTTCCTTTCCTCCTCCTCCTCTCTCACTATCCTCCCTCTTCCTCCTCTTTTCCTCCTTTTTCTTCTGCTGTACTGGTACTGGGACTTGAACTCAGGCCTCACATGCTTGTTTAGCTTTTTTGCTTAAGCCTGGTGCTCTACCACTCAAGTCACACCTCCACTTTTGACTTTTTTCTGGTTACTTGTAGATAAGAGTCTAATGTACTTTTCCACCTGGGCTGGCTTCAAACATATCCTCAGATCTCAGCATCCTGAATAACTAAGATTTTAGAGGTGAGTCCTCAGCACCTGGTTTAGCAATGATCATTCTCAACACCCAGACCTTGGTTTCTAAATACATACTCCAAAAAATAAACAGCACTTGATTCTAGATCCGAAGCAGGTTAAATATAATGTCTGGAACTTCTTCCTAAGCAAAGGAAATACTGAAGGATGAGGGTAAATCAAATGAATGAGGGACTCACCTTGAAAATCCTTTCACTCTTCATCAGGAAAATACAAGTATAGAGATAAATAATAGTAATATATTACTTCTGAATGCAATTGAATGAAATATAAATACACAAATCTATACAGCAAATCAAATAGATGATAAATGAAACTTCTCACTGAGAAATGCAAATTAAGAATGATAAAAACAGAAAATCATCCTTGGCAACTGTCCTAGTGATAGAAGATTCAGATAGATAAAAGTCAAAATTCTTTTCAATATTTTATGACTTTTATCTATCTGAATCTTCTATCACTAGGAAAGTTGCCAAGGATGATTTTCTGTTTTTATCATTCTTAATTCTCTTCAACATTTTATTAATATAGGTGTTGATCTAAATGGTGATATGCTATCAAACCCAAGGAAGATAATGACAGCACCCCTTCCCACACCATAGGAACTCTAATTTAGATCCCAAAGATCAGAGAAAAACTGAAATTGGTGTAGTCAAAAAAGGATCATGAGGAAATGGTGCTGTGGCTCAAAGTGGCAGAGCACTAGCCTTGTGCATAAAAAGCTCAGGGATAGCACTCAGGCTCTGAGTTCAAGCCCTAGAACTGGCACACAAAAGAAGACTTTAGATTATAGGTAACACCTAACAATTCCTAGTTCTTTTGCAGGAACTGGTTGCTCACACCTATAATCCTAGCTAATCAGGAGGCTAAGATCTGAAGAACATGGTTCAAAGTTAACCTGGGCAGGAAAGTCTGTGAGACTCTTATATCCACTAAACTACAAAAGTCAGAAGTGGGGGCTGTGGCTCAAGTGGTAGAGCTTTGACCAAAAGATGTTCAGGGACAATTACCAGGCCCTAAGTTCAAGACGAGGACTAACATAGAAAAAACAAAGGATGATGTTCCTATGTATACTCACAAAGAAATGTGAGTAAGCATGAATACCAACCCTTGGTGTCTTTCCAATTATAAAAAAAAACAGAATTGCAAGATTAGTCTAGTTTTTATGAGTCTAGGAAAGCCTTCTTCTTTGCTAAGATGCCATCATTCAACCATAAATACTGTGAAGCTCTGAGCACAGGAGACATTTGGTGTATCTCATCACTATTCTCTCAACTTGAAAGTAGCAAGAAAAGCTTCTCAGTGCTACAGCACTTGCCTAGTATGACCAAGGCCTTGAAGGCAATCTCAGTACCACATTCAAAAAAATGTGTCCTAGCCGGGCTCCGGTGGCTCACGCCTGTAATCCTAGCTACTCAGGAGGCTGAGATCTGAGGATCACGGTTCAAAGCAAGCCTGGGCAGGAAAGTCCGTGAAACTCTTATCTCCAATAAACCACCAGAAAACTGGAAGTGGCGCTGTAGCTCAAGTGGTAGAGTGCTCGCCTTGAGCTGAAGAACTGAGGGACAGCGCCCAAGTCCCACGACCGACCAAAAAATAATAAAAAAAAAAGTGTCCTCTATGTTCATCTCATCATCTAAAATAATATTTATCAACTTCACGAACTTGTTGCTGTTTTATCTTTTTGCCTTGTTTCTTTACTTACCTATCTTTGGGATGTAACTGAGGGCACAGAAATGGAGGGACAAAGGGTGAACAAATACAGCACCAGTACTCACCAGACACTATGTTGAAAATGAACTATACAACTTGTGGGTTGGGGATAGAAAGGAAAAACTGGGAGAGTGCTAGGGAAAGGGTGACATTGTCCAAATAATATACTATTTACCTGATTTATGTAACTACACTCAAATCTTTGTATATCGCCTTTACAATAACAATAAGAAGCTGAAAAAATGTGTCCTCACACAATATGCATTTTTACATCTAATCAACTGGCCCACATTCAAATTATGTTACTTTCCACCTCTTTCAGCTGAGATTACCATTGTTTTATTGATTACTATGAGTTACAAAAGGTTTGTCTGTGCTTCATTAAGTTACCCTGCTTAAGCAGACAGCAAAAGATAAAAAGCTTTGCCAGGTGCTGATGGCTTGCACCTGCAATTCAAGCTACTCAGGAGCTACTCAGGATTGATCTGAGGTTCAAAAACCAGTCCAGGTAGGAAAGTCCTGAGACTCTATCTCCAATTGAATATCAGAAGGCCAGAAGTGGAGCTGTGGTTTGAGTAATAGAATGGTAAGTAACCTTGAGCAAAAAGCTGAGGGAGGACAGTGCCCAGGCCCTGAGTTCAAGCCTGAGGACAGTGTGGACACACACACACACACACACACACACACACACACACACACACACACACAAGCTTTGCATCCACCATCCTAATTCTTATTCTTCAATAAAGAGTCCTTAAGGGGCTGGGAAGATGGCTCAGTGGTAGAGTGCTTGCCTTGCATGCCTGAGGCCCTGTGTTCGATTTCTCAGCACCACATAAGCAAAAAAAAAAAGAGAGAGAGAGAGCCAGAAGTGGCGCTATGGCTCAAGTGGTAGAGTGCTGGCCTTGAGCTGAAGAGCTGAGGGATAGCGCCCAGGCCCAGAGTTCAGGCCCCACGACCGGACCCAAAAAAATAAATAAAAAATAAAGAGTCCTTAACTAGCAAAATCGAGACAAAAGTAACAGGCATATGATAGTAGGTGTTACTGTGTAGGCAGAGTTCTAATCCTGCACAGGACTCTGGCCCATGTCAGTCTCAAGATCTTATCATTTCTCTCCCATCGACACCCAGTAATGTTCTATCCTGCTTTCACATTGCCTTACTCTGTGAAAAAACGAGGCCATTTCTGACCTGCCAAGTTTCTTTCTAGGAAGAAAAGACAATAGCTCCTTACAAAGCATCAAGGAAACAGGAGGGTGATCTGATTCCATATAGGTCTGCAGCCACACTGAGTCAAGGGACACTTTTATAAACCAATTCCTAAGCTTTATAGTCAAAAGAACTTTCTGGCTTTGCCTAGGAATAATTATTTTCTGTCATTCAACAAATAAAACACTTACATTATGCTGCTTGATGCAAATTTCTTCCTGATACCATAGAGAAGTATAAATTCTTTGGGAATCATAAAAGCATGAACTGTAGTGACATCTCTGAACTACTAGAGTCTACCTGGTATTAGGTAGGTTCTACGTTCATCTCTTTCCTTGCTCTAGGACCCATTCAACATTATGCCCTGAATGGAATTTGTTGCAGAAGGAAAAAAATACAAATCATAATTACCTGATGCTTTTACAGTAGAGTTGACTACATTCAATTGGATTCTAAATCCTTACCATTTTTCTCTTTGGTTGCATAACTTCAGCTAAAGTACAGTTTTCTTGTATGGAAATTTTTTTGTTTTTATAATGGAAGAAAAGTATTAATTGGTTCAGACTACAAACCACCCCATTATACTATCATTTACACAATATACTATCATTTAAACACCCTTGCTGCTAGAATACAAAGAGTCAACAATGTCCAAGTTTCTAAAACACGCATGGATCTGGAGGTATATATGGTCTATATGGTCTCTTCCAGATGGGAAAATGAAACCTCAGGTTACAACTATATCCCTGTAATCAAAAAGCAGTAAATCATCCAGCCAGGCCAAAAGGCAAGACTTACCCAAGAGAAACAAAGTGACACATTAATTGTTCAGGTCTCCCTTCCCCCACAAAGTAGATGCAAGTGGTACAGTTCTTATCAAAAAATAGTTTGGCAGATCCTTTGAAAGTTAAAACATACACATAAAACATACAGAAGTGATCCAATCTAGTTTAAACAAAAGAAAGAAAAGCATGTGTGTATATGTGTATGTATGTATATGTATGTATATATATACATATATAAAGACATTCACAACAGCTTACTAGTAATATGCAAAATCCTTGAAATTCACCATGTCAATAAAGCAGTTAACAAGTTCATGCACGAAATATGATAGTATATTTTACATATGTATGAAAATAGCATAATGAAACTTATCACAGCTGTTATAAAAATGGGAGAGAGTAGAAAAGGATTAAGGAATAATATAGACAAGTAAATACACTCAAGGTACATTATATGTGTGTATATAAATGATATAATATAATTCCTTTAATTAATGTTTTGAAAAAAAGTTTGTGTACCTACTTGATATTTGATAGTATTACTTTCTGAACTGTTTTCCGGCCAAAGAGGAAGCCACTCTTCACTTTCACTTGATAGCTGATGTTATGAAAACTCAACACAGCCCCTTCAGTAACTGTCTTCATGTCATAGGAGGTCATTCCGGTAAGACCATTTGTGTTTCTCTGAGACATGGGTATAGAAACCTGGTCATTACCAGAAGACATCTGGGGAATATCTGTAAAGGGAAAAGCAACAGTAAATTGACAGTTCAGATAAATGATTTTAAATACTAGATAATAATCTATTTAAAACAAATCTGTTTAAAAGTAAACTGTAAGTAGTTGATTCCTTTCCAATGAACAGTCTACTTCATTGTGACAGAACAAGCACAGAAATTATAATGGGAGGGTGGAAACACATCCTTGACTACATACTTCCAGACAGACATCAAAATCCTAAGACGTGGGGCTGGGAAGGTGGCTCAGTGGTAGAGCACTTACCTTGCATGCGTGAGGCCCTGGGTTCGATTCCTCAGCACCACATAAGCAGAAAAAAAAAAGCCGGAAGTGGCACTGTGGCTCAAGTGGTAGAGCACTAGCCTTGAACTGAAGAGCTGAGGGACAGCACCCAGGCCCAGAGTTCAGGCCTCACAACCGGACCCCCCCCCAAAAAAAATCCTAAGATGTAAATGGACTCTAATTATTAATAGTGTGTGAAAATCATTCAAAGCTCATTAAACAAGAAAAGAATATTTGAGGACTAGTCTCATCTGACTTGAAAAGCCTATTATGATACAACTTAACATCATTATGATAACAACTTACATGTTTACATGAGAGATATCATGGCCCCCATATTTGCTTTTCATTTTTTTTTCTTCAGTGTATATGGTATTATCATTGTAATTACCAAGCTTGGGCAGTCTGAAACGTGATTTTCAGTGAATTAATAGCTCCAGACATTGCATCTCTTCAAAAAGGTAAACTGCAAACTAGAGTGAAATGACATAATCATTTCTTTAATGGGCAAACATAAACTTAAACTCCAGGAAGATTTAAAATTAAGTATGAAAATGATGAAGGAAATCGAGCCAATAGTTAAGCAGCTCAAGTCTTTAGAAAAGGAATCCAAGTCTATACATAACATTTAAAATGTGTCATTAACTCCCTTACGACCCAGTCATACCACTTCTAGGCATCTACCCTGAACAACAGGAACAATATACAAGGACACATGCACCTCCATGTTTATTGCAGCACTGTTCACAATAGCTAGGATATGGAAACAACCCAGATGCCCCACCACAGATGAATGGATCCAAAAATTGTGGTATATATACACAATGGAATATTATGCAGCCATTAGAAATGACAAAATAATGGCATTTGCAGGGAAATGGATGGAGCTAGAAGGAATCATGTTG
>NW_012267339.1:1480296-1481783 GCF_000151885.1 Dipodomys ordii
GCTAGCCTTGAGCTGAAGAGCTGAGGGACAGCGCCCAGGCCCAGAGTTCAGGCCCCACGACCAGACCCCCCCCCCAAAAAAAAGAAAATCATACCACCCAAATATTCAATTAAAAAAGGAAAGAAAAGAATCAGATATCCATACCAGAAAATGTGACCAAAATTTCCAAAGATGAGAACACAGAGACAGACCCATTGGTAGTTCAGATTGGAGCTAGCAAACATTGACATTAAAAAAGATTCATATATTAAGACCAGAAATTAAAGGGTAAAGTATCATCAAAAAACCAGAATTTATTTTAAAAAATCAAAATCAAGAAATATCAGGGCACAATGGCATACACCTTCAGTCCTAGAAGAGAGAACTTGTAAGATAGTTTTACTGGACCCTGAGAATTTACTCCAAGTCCACCAACTTCTTATTGATGCTCTTTGAGCTACTCTCTGCTGCAGTTACTTTACAATTACTTTGGGCTCCAAGAAAGAGAAAATTCACTGACAAGCACCTTGAAACAGGGCATAGTGCCCACTCCAACAAGCAATGCTATCCTCTTAGCATCTTCAACAAAAACAAAACCCAAAAGCTTAGAAGACTGAATGCTGACAACTTGTCTCTGTTTGGTTCCAGTAATAAAGTGATAACAGCTTCTCACTAACTCCTCTAAGGACAAAGACTGAAATAATGGTCAGCCAGGCAATATCTTGACCAGGACTATGCATACCTTTCTCACCTCTTGCCTCCAGTTCTCACTATTTAACCAAAGAACAATGTCTATATCCTTGAAGACAGCAGATGTACTGAAGTGCTGTCTTTCCATGGTTGCCATGTAATAAATCTCCTTTCCCTGCCTTTCACCATAACATTTGACATATAGAAGTGAGTGGCTAGACCAGAATGAGACTCCTGGACTGTAGGCCTGGGGTCTAAAAACCTGGTTTCCAACTTAACACCATTCTAACTTCAAATTGAGATTTTTAATTTCCAGAATTTACCCTTGCATTTAAATTATCATCTATTTGAGGCAGGATAGATAGGTTAAAGATACTGGGAAATTATATAATTTTTAACAAAATGGGCCAGACTAGAAGTTGGAAATAAGAAGCAGCTAACAAAGCAGTTAAACTTCCCTCATTTAAAGGCTAACATACGATAACTGGGAGATGGACGAGGCTTTCAACATCTGACCCTCTATTTGAAATGGTAATAACTTGACAACTCTCTATAAAAGGATAGACAGGAAGCCGGGCACCGGTGGCTCATGCCTATAATCCTAACTACTCAGGAGGCTGAGATCTAAGGATCATGGTTCAAAGCCAGCCTGGGTGGAAACATCTGTGAGATTCTTTTTTTTTTTTTTCATGTTTTCTCTATCCTGTCCAAGCCTCCTTTTTTTTTTATTGTGAAAATACTGTACAGAGGGGTTACAATTACATGGGCAAGATTATGAGTACATTTCTTATCAAGCATTGTAGCCTCCTCCTTTGTTT
>NW_012267339.1:1482718-1513732 GCF_000151885.1 Dipodomys ordii
TAGCCATAAAAGAAATGCAAATCAAAACAACATTGAGATACCACCTCACTACAGTTAGAATGGCTAAAATCAAGAAACCTGTGAGATTCTTATCACCAATTAACCACCAGAAAACCACAAGTAGCACTGTGCTCAAGTGGTAGAGCACTAGCCTTGAGCTGAAGAGCTCAGAGACAGTGCCTAGGCCCAGAGTTCAAGCCCCACGACTGACACCAAAAAAAAAAAAAGAAAGAAAGAAAGAAAGAAAAAAGCATAGTCAGGAAAATGGGAAGTATACCTGAGAAATGGAAGCCCTAAAACTCACCCACTATTATCCAGGTAGTTCCAGATACATTGCCACATTTTAGAATAATAAATAGCACTAATCTTGTCCACTCCAAATGATGGTCTAATGTTTAGGGATTCCTATACACATGACCATGTATACTCCCTCAGCTCAGAAAGAATAACTCCCATTTCCTGCATGGGGAATAGGAAATGTTTCTGTTTCTCCTTATGAAGAAAAAGAGAGGGAAACTGTTAAGTAGATAGGGATAAAAACTGGTGGACATAAAAAGGGACAGCCAACATGTAGCTCATCATGGTGCTTCTTGTTCTCATAGTGCTTCAAAACTCCTGTCCCAAATGGTGCTCATTCCCATAACTCCCTGGGTTCTCACTCAGAATCCTACATCAGTAATTTGGTACTGGCTACTGTACATTAGGTATGACCAACTGGATTCACTTCTGTGCTTATGCACAGTGGCAGACTAATGAGGGGCCCAAGTTGGTTCCATGGGCCCCTACCAACCAATCATCCCCCCATGGTAGTGTCACTGGATCAAGGTGAGGGTTTGTGAAGTTTCCCTCTAAAAGGGGGACTCTTCTTAGGGTCCTTGACTTTGACTGCTGAATAAGAATTTCTCGAAAAACCATAATGGAAATAAAACTTGACAGAGCTTTATGAAGTAAGCAAACAGGAACACAGACAGAAAGCAGACAGAGGGCAGAAAGGCAGGGGCACACTAACCAAGTGTGAGTGCTTTCAAAGAGTATCAGGAGTATTTACATGATAAAGGCAGGGGGTCTGACTGGAAAGTTAGGCAAAGATAGGTGTTTTATCTTTGCTCTAATCACTTCTGGTGTTATACTTTCTGAGCTCCTGGACATTTGGGGCATTCCTTCCTGGAAAGAAGGCGTCCTGCCATAAAACAGATGTTTATCCTTGTGATAAACAAGGTATGCTATTATCTCTCTTAGAATTAAAGATAGTGTGTCTGTTTCTAAATACCTTGTTTCTGAGTTGCCTTCACCAGGTCTCATTTTTCCCTCGTCTTTCCTGCCTTAGACGGAAGGTAATCAATAAAGCATAAAGGCCACTCTCCTGGGGAAAGGCTCCAGGGCCCTTCTTTATGGAGTGTCTATATTTTGCTTTCAGGAAGCTTGCTGTTTTACCATACTTCACTACTCTGCTCTTAATTCTTCACCTGGCAGAGAACTGTACTCATAGATAGCATCATCTACTTTATCTGTTTTACTAAAATAAGTCCTTGCTAACACTTGCACTTTGTGAGACTTTTTCTTTTTATGAGACATCTCGAAGTGCTCAAGTGGCCTCAGGGACTTGTGATGTTTGTGTGAAAGCTGGGAAAGTGAGGGAAGCCCTCATCCAGTCTGTGATGACCTGTCAATAAGTGTTCTCATGTTGTCCCTCCTTGGACACAACCACTGTAAGGTATCCAAGTATCAAGTACACTTCAAGGCTGTTCAGTAATTTCATTTGGGCGTCAGTCCACTGATTGTTCTAGGCCCCTCACATTGTTGTAGCAGTGATCTAACACCAAGACCCAATGTGGACAGAAAGGCAGAGAGCTTGTCATAGAAGATAGCTATGTACAGTTGAGAATAAGTCCTCTGGGCTTTTAATCAGAAGACTCTCTTGCTAATCTAGCCTTTGTCAGGTAAAACTTACCTGGCTCCAAGCACTGAACCTAAGAGAGAAGAGGAAAAAAAATGACTGTTCCACTACACTGTAGACCAAGAAGTTCAATGACACTCTGAGATGGGATATTTCAAATCATAGAGATTAGGAAGTACCAACTAGGGTACATAACTGGATGAAGTTTAAAATTAGCAATTTCCTTTGAGCCAACAAATTACAAAAAAAATCACTTTACAGTAATCTGCTTCAGATGTATAAAAGACACTACAAATAGAAGCTTCAAAAGTGATTCTCTTGTACTTCAGCTCAATGTAATGGGGTCCCATTGAAAAACTTCAGTGCTTCTTTCAGTTTCTTCAGGAACACACAAGGAACAAAGATGAAATAGTCCCTTTCCTTTAGATCTATTCACTACTTACTCAGCATATGATGGGAGGTAATGGGGCTGAATTCAACTTGTAATGTTACTTAATTTCAATTCAGTTTCAACATCTAGCTGGTGTCTATCATATTTGACAATGCAAGTCTACACTGTTTACTGTCCCAAGATGTATTCCAATGCTGGGTTAGCTAAAATTAAATCAAATTTATAATGCCATAAAAGGTACTAAAGTGGGGAGATCAGGCCTGGCCATCACCATCTTGGCCACATGGTAGATGGTAGGGTCTGGCATCTTGTCTTCATGGTGGAGGAAGATGAAGCCCCTCCCTCCCAGGTCTTGAGTGTCCCTGAATCCCTGGAGGCAGGGGCAGGGACTTGGATAATAGGTTACTAAACCTGTCAGTCCAGTGCCTGGGACTCCACTTCCTGTGAACCTGCCCCCTGACCTGACCTCATTTAGGCCTGGATCAGCTTAGGCACCAGGACACCATGCCACGTGTCTCTGTGTTGATGTCCTATCTCCTGTTTTCTGGTTCTTCTCTGGTCACCATGGTGTCCCATTCAGCTCTCCACTGGAACTGAATTGGTTTGTTGGTATGGTTTTGTTCTATCTTTCCTCTTCAGGCTTCATGGCTCCGTTTCCTAACAGTGTTAAGTGTATTTGCTGGCTGCTGGTCTTTGATACAGGAGTCTACTATGCAGCCTTTTAATAAAGACTCCCAATTCAATCTTGCAAAATGTGGCTTTGTTTTCTCTTCATACAACATCACCTATGTATCTAATAAATTCATTCTGGAGTTTCAAGGTAGCCCAAAATTGTGGTAGCATTATATTTGTTCAAAAGTAGGAAGACACTTACAAAGCAGCTAGAAAAGTGCTATGTGCTTCAGACTGAGAAAAGCACACCTTTAAAGCAAGTGTGACACTAGCTCAAAAGAAAATGTGGCTTCTGTTTTTTACCCTGCTTTCTCCTGGCCATATAAGCATTTTCCATAAGAAAAACAAAGTAACTCCTGAAGAATTAGATCCAACTCTAAATAGAATTCATTTTTTATGAAAGCATAATATTTTAGTTCCTGACATGAATTTCGGTGTTTAATTCAAAATCTTAAACAGCAACTGGAGACTAATGGAAGAAAAAGAAGAAAGATTTTAACAACCACAACCCTGCAGGTACCTCCAGTGTTCACCTACAAAGTTCTCAAAGATCCCTAACCATGGATTCCGGCATTTGGATTATAATTTCAATATTTCAGCATTAAATCATTCTTGAAAACCTGGATCTAGAGCAGGAAGCTTCTCTTGCCCATGACCTAGAGATCTCCAACATTACAAGTGAATAAATGAGTCCTATTATAGAAGCACCTTCCTTAGACTTCATTGCAAATCTTCAGCTTCTAAAATGGTGTTTGCTTTTGAAAACCCAATTTTCCAGCTGACAGTAATGATTGAAAAGGCCCCTAGGGACCTGACGTCCCCTATGTTGTGTCCTTGGGTATTCTCATATCCCATTCTCAATGATTCCTATAGAATCAAAGACAATCACAGCTAAGCACTGGCTGTTCACACCAGTAACCCTACCTGCTTAGGAGACTAAGATCTGAGAATCACAGTTTGAAGTCAGCCCAGACAGTAATGTTTGTGAGACTGCTATCTTCAGTTAGCTACCAAAAACCCAGAAGTAGATCATTGGCTCAAGTTTTGGGTGAAAAAGTTAAGAGACAGTTCCCAGGCTCTGAGTTTAAGCCTCAGTATCCAATGTGTGTGTGTGTGTGTGTGTATGCGCGCACACACACACACAGACTCAACCACAAGGTACCACAACTATTATAAACAGTAGCAAGAAGTAACTAGGCATTATTTAAGTAGTAGGTTTACAGAATTCCCATAGGGAGATTAGATTCTAGTACAATTACTAAACTATATACACAATTTAAAAAGAGAATGTACAGAAATTCAAATATTGAGCTTTGAATTTTTTAAAGGAAGGACAAATCCTTAACAATACCACCATAAGGACTCAACTTACTAATAGCTCTAGGCCACTGAAAATATAATTGTGCCATTTTTAATGTAAAAGTCACTCTTCTAGCTCAAAATATCCTATCCTATTTCAGTTCCAACAACTTCACATTCATTCAATAGCTGAGAGGTTAAGTTACAGTTCCATTCTTGCGAAGCACAAATCTTAGATTGTGGAAGGATCTAGGCTCCATAGGAGCCAGACCACATGCTGGGAAAGAAGAAAGGAGAAGATGAAGTAAAGGAATACAAAATCCTTTGCCTAAAGAGATGCCAAAAAACAGAGTTGCTAAAGTTCAGTTTTCAGAGTAGGGCAGGAAGAAATGAGGCTAGAGAGGGAAAAACAATACCTTCAAAAGCTGACTTAGCCCAGTTAGGAGCTAAGTCATGACTATGGAAGCCCAGAGGATCCTTGAGTGTGCTATTCCCATTTACTTTACTGTTACTCAACCTGGACATCCTGACCTTCCAGCACTGACAAGGACCTCAGGAAGCCAGAGGGCATCTTTGCAAAATTAATCACTGACAGAAATCAGTGACTTATTATCAAAAGAGAAAAAGCTGTTTTAGTAGAGCATCATGAGTCAACTCTAAAGTTAACTAGTTACCTAAAGTTAACTAGTTGTTATTGCTATGGAATGACAACAGCACACAGCATCATAAGCAATAAGATTCACTGTAAGTGCATTCTGCAGTCTTTTGAAAACAGAGTCGTGTAAGCTCTGCTATCAAGTATAAACCACTGACACCACCCCAAAGAAAACCATCTCCCCACTTTTACACAGTAGGGTAACTTAACTACATAAGAAAGCTATCTTCTGTACATTTCACATTTCAAAAAGCCAGAAGAAACCACTCACTGCTGGTTCACATCTAAATCTTAAATACTCAGCATGCTGCGATCTGAGAGATGGCAGTTCAAAGTCAGCCTAGGAAGAAAAGTCCAAGAGACTTAAATGAACCAGCAAAAAGCCAGAAGTGGAACTGTGGCTCAAACAGAATTTTGAATGTTTTCACCAAAAAGAAGTGCTTGAAGAATATAACACACTTAAACCTCATTTAAACATGATACATGTATATGTACTGAAACATAACAGATAGCTTAGTACATATGATTTTATATATCAGTTAAAAATCAATTTAAATTTTAAGCTTTTAAACTAAAATGTTTACTAAAAAAGGAAAAAAGGAGAGAAACTGTCTCTTGTCAACTTAATCTAAGTACTTTCTTTAAATAAGTGCAAATAAAACTCCATGTGACTGACCCCACCCCCAACTCCCATTTCTCATTCCTACAGATACGCAAGTTAATCTGTGAGTGAAAAAAAAACTAAAAAAACAAGTCCATTTTAACTCAAATGACTAAAGCCAGGTGTGACCTCCATGTGTATCAAACCCCAGACTTTTCAAATCTAATATATAACTTGATCACCAATTTCCGAGAGGATAGTGAGTTAGATGTGCTATCCTAATATTGCTTGCCCATCAAATGCTACTACACCAGAGGAGAATGTGTGGGGTTTGTGTTTCTTCTGTCCTCTAAACTTACTAGCTGTGTAACCTTGCAAGAATAGCTTAGTCTCCCAAGCCTCTTTCTTGTCTGCAAAACCAAGTTGGCAATTGTTTCTAACATATTTATAAGGTGATTGTTTTGTTGCTTTGTATGTCCCTCCCCCATGATATCACCCCTGTTTTCACTATATTTGATGTTGGTATAATTTGGGGAGGGGAAGGAAAAAAAACAAATTGTTTAAATAGGGATAAAGGTGCAGCCATTGCAACAGTGAGATGTACAAGATGCTATGTTGATAAAAGAACTTTACAACTTTGGTGGAGGGAGAAGGGGTAGTCCTGGAGATGGGAGGGCAGAGATGGTAGGGGAGAAACAAAGGAGGAGGCAACAATGCTTGATAAGCAATGTACTTTTTACCTTGCTCATGTAATTGTAACCCTTCTGTACAGTATTTTCACAATAAAAAACTTATTAAAAAATCAAGTCAGCATTCACTAGACTTATGGGATGTGTCAGGCCATGGAGATAGGGCAGTAAGCAAAACTAAACATCCTTCTCATCAGTGAGGTTCCTGGAAAGTTGTCAGGCAACTGTATGATACAGCAAAAGGGAAGGGAAGAGGACTGGCAGGTAAAGAAGGCGCTTCCTAAAACTGTGCTGAGCAGATACCCACAGCTGCTCACCTGAAGGAGCATTTCATGTCCAAGTGTTTGTCTCTGGAAGAAAAGAGGACTAAGGCCTGGGGAGGGAGAGAGGACAACAGGACAGGAAGGTTAGAGGAAAGTCTTCCAAAAGGATTTGGCTTTGAATGAGGCCAGCCTGTACCAAATAGTTGTGAGCAAAGAAAAAGCATAATCTAACTATGGGTGTTTATTGTTGATGAGAGTAGTGGTGGGTGACTCTGTGTGTGTGTGTGTGTATGCCAGTACTGGGGCTTGAGCTCAGGGCCTGAGTAATATGTATATAGCTTTTTTTCTTTCACTCAAGACTGACAGTTTACCACTTGAGTCACACCTCCACTTCCAGCTTTTTGATGGTTAATTAGAGATAGGTCTATAGTGGAGATCTCTCTCAGGATATTGCCTTTCCCTTTCCCATTTATTTTCCCTTTGCCATTCTTTTTCCTCTCCCTTTCCTTTTTCTTTTCCTTTCTCTTTTTGTTTTGTTCTTTTTATGTATGTTAGTACTAGGCCTTGAACTCAGGGCTTTGTACTCTTGCTTGGCTTTTTCATAAAGCCTGGTACTTTATCACTTGAACCACACCCCCTCTTCCATCTTTTTCTCCTAGTTAACTGGAGATAAGAGTCTCTCAGACTTCCTTGCTGAAGCTGGCTTCAAACTGTGAATCTCAGATCTTAGCCCCTGAGTAGCTAAGAATACTGGCATGAACCACAGGTACCCAGCCATATCTAGGTTTAAATAAAAATACTTATTTACAGACTGCTGCCCACCTCTTCATGCAAGAGCAGACACAAAACACTCAGGAAGTACAGAAACACAAATGTATTTGGTTTCTCAAAATGCACACCCAAGAACTTAGCAACACATTTCTACAGCAGGTTCTTCTTTGCTCATAAGAGGAAAGGTGTTAGCAAAATGAGCTCCCTTCCCATAGCTTAGTACACTCCCTTCCCTTCTCCACAGCTTAGCATGCTCCCTCCGTAGGCAACACTAGGTCCATGTAGTAAAGGCAGTAAATAACCAACTTCCAACCCCCTTTACCTTGGAATGGCACCTCTCTGGGGCAGCTACCACCATATAAGGGAACAAGAACCCCTCAGAGTGACCTTCAGGGCTGGGCAGCTGCAGGACCCCTATCTACTATTTGGACAGCAGCCATAAATCCTAATCTGCCATGATGGAGACCCTGGTGTGGATATGTGCACCAGGGTCTCCTGTGGGACCTGGGCCCACACATCCACACCAGGGTCTCTGCCTCCTAGCCCCTTCTAGCTTCTCCGAAGCCTCCTAGGTTATCTAGGTCACCAGGGACAATAGCTGGCACTTCTTCTCACTTCTCCCTTGTGAGAAGAGGTCTTGCCAGCCCCTTTCCTGGCAATAAACCTTTCTTTATTCTCTGTACCTGGATGTCTACATGGTTCTCTGGCAAAATCTAATAATCTTTCAGAAGGAATAGGCTGGGGCACTGGTGGCTCATGCCTATAATCCAGCTACTCAGGAGGTTGAGATCTGAGGCTCATGGTTTGAAGCCATCCTGGGCAGAAAAGTCTATGAGACTCTCATCTCCAATCAACTACCAAAAAGTCTTAAGTGGAACTGTGGCTCAAGTGGTAGAGTGCTAGCTGTGAGCACAAAAGCCCAGCAAAAACACTTAGGTTCTGAGTTCAAGCACCAGGAAAGGGACTTTTAAAAACAGCAAGCAAACAGAAAGAAAGCAAGAAAAAAAAAAGGAAGGGATGGGAGGGAATAAAGACCCACAATTGCAGCAGGAGGCACAATTCTACAATAAGATCATAACCAAACAGAAGCTTTGTAAAGATTCTTTGGAGACTGGGAAAGAACAGGAGATGGGAGTATAGAGTGATGCCAGAGTTCACACAGCTCATCAAATCCAGGAATAGTGAGTTAATGAATCTCTAAGGCCGCCTTCCTCTTTTTTTGTGAGACAGTCAACCTTTAAATGGAGATCACTTTCTACAGCCTTCTTTTAAGCCTGGAACTCAATAGAGGTGACTTACAGAATGTAACCTGGGCCTAAGAACTCATTTTAAGCCATGAACTGCTCTAAATAGTAACAAGACCTTTCCAGCCAAGCACAGAAGATTGGCCTAGTGATCCACCAAGTGAAGAAATATTAGTTCAACAGTTGAATATTCTATTTTTTAGATGCTAGGTAAATCTCTTTTTCTCTCCATCTCTCTCCTGTCTTCCTCCTATCTTCCTCCTCTCTTTCCCTTTTTTACCTCTCCTTTCCTCTTCCCTCCATATTTTGAAATAGTGGAATTGCTTATTCTTCTTTCTTCCTCTTCCTCCTTTCCTCCTCTTCCTTGTCCTCCTCCTCTTCTTCCTTTGTGTCTTTATCTTTCTCTCTCACATTCCAAGACTTTGCTCACCTTTCTTGTGAAAACAAACTTATTCAATGATATCTATCAGGATGGGAGCAGGAACAGGAGGAGGAATTTGGGATGGGAGCAGGAACAGGAGAAGGAATTTGGGATGGGAGCAGGAACAGGAGGAGTTTCAGGATGGGAGCAGGAACAGGAGAAGGGGTTTTGCTGTATATGTACCAACCCACCCTCAGTTTAAATAAGTACTTCATGACTGCCTTTGAATAGGATTCTCTGAATACTTCATATAATTCTATAAATATGTTAGCTATGTAGCTCAAAATTAAATATCCATTCTTTTCAGTCTGCCAATGTGTGGGGAACAAAGGGAGTCATCAGTATTAGTTGGTGGGGAGAGCAGATGGGAATGAGATGCTGAATCACTCCAAATACGCCAATTCTTTCCTAAGTCTGTAAGTTAAATAACATGTATATGACATAAAATGCCATTATTGAAAAGAAAAAGGAAACATGATTCTAAAATCATTTCAATGATCAGTTTCTAGTTCACTGTCTGAGGTGAGCTGAGCACTGTTTTATAGAAACAAGCTTAGTTTCCCTTAGGCCTAAAAAACATTTTGACATAGGCAGGTGGCCATGCAGGACATTTAAGTTTTAATCCTAAATTATTACCCCAGTGAGCAACAGAGTATGAATTTTGCCACATATATTTTTTTCTTCAACTGCTGCCAAACTTGTACCAAAAACTATTGATAGACCAGATACAGAGGATCATTTCTAATAACATGGATTTAAGGCCAGCTTGGGCTACACAACAAAAACAAAAACCTGCTGGCAAAATGTATGAGGCAGGTGACAGATATGAAAATTACCCTTAGCTCATCTTTACATTTGTAAATTGAAATGTCACAATGAACCCCATAAATAGCTACAATTACAATATGTCCATTTAAAAAAGAGGGGCTAAAGGTACAATGCTTGGTATAATGCTTGCCTAGCAAGTGTGAAGCCACGTGTGTGTGTGTGTGTGTGTGTGTGTGTGTGTGTGTGTAGAAGAAGGAAAAAGGAAGAAGGAAAGGGGAAGGGAAAGGAGAAGGGGAGGGAGGAGGAGGAGAAGAACGGAAGAGAGGGGAGGGCAGAGAACAGGAGGAGGGGGAGAGAAAGACATTTACTAAGCATCTGCTAAAGAATACAATGTTCACCCAATCTGCATAAACTTTAGGTTTGTCCCAGAACAAGACCCATCAGCACAGGGTCACAAAGCCTCCGCTTCCACAGGTCATCTCAGGAAGGGTGCTAAGAATAGGCATTGGTGCCTGTAGCAGGCAGGGCACACTGATGCACTCCACTGCTACACTCTTCAGCCTTGTTGCCACCCCAAGGATACAAAAACATTTCCCTCCAAAGTAAATGCAGCAGAAGCCTCTGAAGAGGCAGAATGCTTCCTTCTCATCCTTCTTTCTTGTCATCCATCCTGTGTATTATGGCATTCAGGATACAACTTAGTAGGAACAAAAGGCAGTCCAGTCTACACCTGTTGATTTCACGATGTATGGGTGTGGACTTTACTGTATCTTAAAGTAAAACAATGTGTTTCCTAGTGGAGTTCGTGTATAATGCCTAAGGGCTGGAAGAAAGCTACCCAAGACATATTTATGACTGTTTTTTTGAAAGAGATTTTAGCTCTAACACTTCTAAAATTATGGCAAACATAAGAGGACAAATAAAGTATATACTTAGAGCTAAAATTCAACCTAATTTGTTTCGTGTCCTATGATTGTTTTCAACATTATTTTTAACAAGCGCTACAATAAGCTGGTTACTTTTTTTCAGTTAATTATTCAAACTCAACAGCGCTTTATGTGGTGTGCTGCTTGTAGTCACAGCTACTTGGAGGCTGGAGGCAAGAATGGTTGTTGAAGCCCAAGATTCCTTGCCTATGGGGGAAACATAGTTTCTTAAAATAATAAATATTTTTTTAAAAATATGGCTTCTGCCATAAATCCTAGCTATTCAAGAGGCTTAGATCTGAGGATCGTGGTTCCAAGCTAGGCTAGGCAGATAAAACTGAGAGATTCTCATTTCCAATTAACCACCAAAAAGTTGGAAGTGGGGCTTGGCTCAAGTGGTAGAGAACTAGTCTTGAGCATAAAAGATCAGAGACAGCGCCCAAGCCCTGATCCCCTCCTCCCCCCCCCCCACATACCCAGACTCAGACAGGGGAGGGGGAGGGGGAAGGAGAGAGAATATATAAGCCACAGGCACTGATGGTTTGTGCCTATAATAATATTAATACCACACATACAGAATAATCCACAGAATAATTACAAAAGGGAGCTAAAACTACGGTTCAATTTTATGTCCTGGAAAAAAAATAGATATGTCAATTCCCTTAAAATAGTAAATATCAACAAATTTCTCCTTCACTATAATAACACGTTGAATAAGCTTCATCCATCCAACATCAACTCTATTTGATTTTATTTACACAATTGAAGGAGAGTCGTACCTTCCCACCACACCCATCACAGACTACCGGGTCTGGAATCCACTCTAAATGATCAGTGCAGGCTGATTTCAAAACTCACTTTCAAATGAACCCGTGCATGCTCTCCATAGCCATCCCCGCCACGGGAGCTACTCTAAATTAATTATCCACACCATACCCACCGTCCACATCCTGCCTAAACGTACTCACTGGGTGAACAGTGCTGCGGAGAGCCGAGAGCTGTGATCTCCGGATAACGCGTGTGCAGGGACGCAGAGCCCGGGAATCACTAAACACACACGTTGTCCTGAGTCATCAGCCTTGCAAACACGCCCTCCGCTCCTCGGTGACGTCCAGCCTCTGTGCGGGGCTCCGAGGATTGTATTGCTTCCCCCAGCTACAGCGGGGCGGGATCTTCTCCTGGCTTCAGGACCCCTCTCCTTCCTGCGCAATGGAAACACTCACGCGACGCAGCGCGCGGCCGGACACCCACCGCGGTGCGGCAGCGCGGGTAGCGGCGAGCGGCGGCCACTAGGCGCCCACAGCCACCGGGACCAGGCTTGGCGATAATGACCTGAGAGCACACGGCTTTCGCTCCCTTGGCAGTGGGCTTTCCCCAGGGCAGACGAGGAAGGCGTGGCTCAGTCTGCCTGGCCGAGATAAGCTCGCGCAGAGAGCCAGGGTCACCAGGAAGACTGACAAAGGGACCTAGGCGCTCAGTTCTGGAATCTCCTCTCCCCAGCTGATTTGCACACCACCCCTCCCCACCCCACCCCCGCTGGCTTGGACAGGTGGGGTCCCATGCCCTGGAATGTGTGGTTAGGGTTTCTCAGCTTAAGTTGCACGACACAAGGGCTGGTTTCTTAGAAATGAACTAAGGAGAAATTAAATGTTGGAAGATGTTTATGCCTTAGGGTAAAAAAGAATCAAATATGGGGCAAGCAGTTATATAACGTTGCTATTGTGCACAATTGACTGTTATTCTACATACTGCAGGAATAAGGACTTTGGCTGTTGGGAAGTGACTCACCCCCAGGAAAAGCACTGGTGGTGATCAGGTCTCAAAGTCTACCTCGGAAATTAGCTCCGAAATGGAGATGGTTTCTTTTTTATGTTTTTTTTTATTGTAAAAAATACTGTACAGAGGGTTTACAGTTACATGAGTAAGGTAATTAGTACATTTGCTATGCAGCATTGCTACCTCCTCCTTTGGTTTTCCCCTGCCACCCCTTCCCTCTCCAACTCCACCCCCTCCCCCCCAACCCGAAGTTGTAAAGTTCGTTTTCAACATAGTGTCTTGTCTCATTGTTACAATGGGTCAACCTGTATCCTTATTTAAACATTTTGTTATTTCCCTTCCCTTCTCCTTCCCAAATTAGAGAAAATGTATATACAAGATGCAGGGCACCAACATCAAATACAGTGAAAACGGGGGTTATACTGTGGGGGAAGAACATACCAAAGAAGGAAAAAAACAGTACATTATAAATACATTAAAAAACAATAGCAAGAAAAAAAACCACTTGTATCCCTATCTTGGGGTTCATGTCACTTAACATTATACTATATGGTCATATGTACATAGCTTTTGACCTTATCTGTTTGTCCTAGAGAGATGGTTTCTAAGTTTTGCATTCACAAACACCCACAATGCTAGTTAGGTTGTCTAAGTTGATACTGAACATGATAATTCCTCACAAGTAACATCTTAGTCAAGAAATCTAAGTAAGAAATTGGATGGTGCATTTTAGAATAATGAAAATACTATGATGTGTACTTCCACAGAACTTGGAGATATATATATATATATATATGTATAATACATCAAATATATAATATACATTTGTATATAATATATAGCATAAAATATAAAATTTGTAATAGATAATATATATAACCATGGTGCACCCAAACATGTGGGTAAAATTATCTTGAAAAAATATTCTTTTGAATCTATTTCTGTCCATTTAAAGATTCAATAAGCCTGCAGAGATTCTGCAGGAAAACCAGCTGAGGCTACAATCCAGAAAGATTTGCAGGAGATGTGAGCCTGCTACAAGGCATCCAGGAGCTCCGGCTCAAGAGGCAGCTTGGCCTAGTGCTCAACCTTCAAGGACTCTGCAAAGCTCACTAGGTAATATGGGCACAGATTAGCCCACTGCTTGATTTGAGCAGAGTCCCTAGGATTTAGGGCAGCACCTCCTGCCTGGAAGGAGGAAGAGTCTTCTATGTAGTCTGACTGCTGAGTTATTCTTCATTGTTTTATTTATTTAATAAGTTAGATCACTTAGTTGTGAATTAGAGACAGGGTCTCACTGTGTAAGCTTCAAGCCTGGGCCTCCACCCCAGGTTCTCCAGGGAGTTCTTGTTTCAGGGAACTCCTGCTTTGCCGATGTACAGCAGCAATGAATGGGGGTGGTTGAATATCTCCAAAAAGAAGACTTTGCATATACTAAATGACACCCACTTAGGAGAAGCCTCTGCCAGCTGCATTATCCTGAGAGAAGGACCAGCCATGGTGCGTTCTCTGGGTCACTGCTGCAGGGCATTTCCCCCCAGGCTGCTTTTACTTGCATTTTAGGCCCTAACCAATCAGGGAATGGGAATGGTTTTCTTGAATTTGTTTAGATCAATTGAGCTGCTCAAAATTCCTAATACAGGAAATTTTTAACTATTTATGATTTTAAGAAAAACTGAAGTTTCAACCAGGGAAATGATTTAAATTACAGAGACTATGGTTTTGCCGCAGAAACAAATTGTGTATTTTTCAAATCAGATTGTAGGGAGAAATCAATTCAAATCAATGCCATGACTGTGGCTGCCTGTGATCTGGCCATCAGCAGTGTGTGTGTGTGGGTGTGTGTTCTTTTGTCCTGCTGGGGAATCACACCCTAACACAGGGCATGATAACATGCTAGATAAACATTCCACTACCTTCCTACAAGCCAAAGCCTAGAAATAGATTTCAAACATTTTCTTTTCTCTTCTGTTTCTATTTTTTTTAAAGAAATTCTCTTGAAGCTTCACATACAAATACAAATACTTTTTTTTTTTTGCCAGCTGTGGGGCTTGAACTTGATCTGGGTATTACCCCTAGGCCCTTTTTTGTTCAAGGCTAGCATTCTACCACTTGAGCCACTGTGCCACTGGTGGCTTTTTCTGTGATTATTGAAAAAAAGACTCACAGACTTTCCTGCTGGCTTTGAACTGAGATCCTCAGATCTCAGCCTCCTGAGTAATTACTATTACAGGCATGAGTCACTGGCACCTAGTGCAAATACATTTTAATCATACTTTACTTTGATCCAAAATGATGAGGATATGTTTTTCATATCTGGTTCTGAATGATTAAACACATACACACACATCTGTGAAGCACCCTTCAAAGAATACACCTGCAAGCTCAGAAGACAGTTCCAAGAGGTAACAACAAAAACATAAAATTGAGACCTAGCACATGTAAAATAAATAAATGAGATATGAAATAAGAATAATGTATAACTCAGGGAAATATGCAAACAAGGAAGCTAGAAGGCTGAGAGTATTGCTTAGGGGTGCTTGTATCTTGGGACCAAGCTCCAACATAACAATCAATCAATCAAAAGCAAAATCCATACCACAAACCTATATGTACAAGAACATGTTAGAGTTCAACCACTTTGGAAAGTAGTATGGAGGTTCCTCAAAAGACTCCACAGAGAGCTCCCCCATAACCCAGCAATCCCACTTTTGGGCATTTACCCAAATGATCACAAACAAGACCATACTAAAGCTACCAGCACAACTATGTTTATTACAGCATTATTTACCATAGCTAAGATATGGAACCAACCCAGATGCTCCTCAGTAGTTGAATGGATCAAGAAAATGTGGATATATACACAATGGAATTCTATGCCTCCATCAGAAAGAATGACATTGCCCCATTTGTTAGGAAATGGAAAGACTTGGAAAAATTATATTAAGTGAAGTAAGCCAGGCCCAAAGAAACATAGGTCCCATGGTTTCCCTTATTTGCAATAACTAGTATATGTCTGAGATAAGCAGAAAAGGTCACATAAGTTGATGTTAGGTGAAATGAACCCCAAGATAAGTATTCAAATGTTTTTTCTTTCTTGAGATTGTTTCTAACATATTTATAAGATGATTTCTTTGTTGCTTTGTATGTCCCTCCCCCCCCCCCCCCCAGGTACTCCATGTGTCTCCCTAAAAGAGGATTCTATACGCAAAGCGGTATGCACCAATGAGTGTGGCTTTCTCCTGCACAAAGATGTGAAGGTAGATGGTTGAATAAAATCCAAGGTGTGGTTTCTGCTGGGGCCTGGGTGAGGCAGTGGAGGAATGAGCAGGAGAACAGAAGTAAGACAGGAACTTAGCATCTGTGAACATGAAGACAGCAACAGACAGAAGTGGACATGTGCAGGAGCCCCTCAGAACCTGAAGGAGCTGAGGAGATGAGGCCACTTGGTAGAATTAGTAGCATTTAACACTGGCATTACAGGTGTTAATGGTGGCTAACACCTGTAATTGTAGCTACTAAGGAGTCTGAGATGTGGAGAATTGCAGTTGAAGGCCAGCTCAGGTAAAGAGATTTGCTAGACTCCATCTTCAAAACAACCAGCGAATAATTGAGCTAAAGATGTGACTCAAGTGGTAGAATGCCAGCCACAAGCAAGTGAAAGGCCCTGAATCCGAATCTAAACTCCAAACACCAATATTTAAAAAAAAAAAATAAAAGTTTTTATTGTTTAAACCTTATAGGTCTTCTATTGCAAAAAACAAAGAAACAACAAGAACTAGATTAGATAAACACTGTTTGTATCTTAAAGCAGAATTCATTATCTCCTTCATTATGTCCTAGCCTGGAAATGGACATTTCATGCTAGATTAGGCGCTGCTCAGGATATCATAGGCCAAATTAAAGTGTCAGCTAGCTGAACCCTTAGTTGGAGGCTCTTGTTGGAATAGTCCACTTCTAAGCAGAGTCTGGGTGGAGGTAATCTGGGAATTTTGATACTGTGATTTTTTACTGCTAACCTATAAGCTGGTGTCACCTCAGCTTCTCTAGGCTACCTGTACTTTTCCATGTGATCTGCCTTCACAGTAGGGTGAGCCTTTCTCAAACCTAGGATCTTTCTGCCTATCCTCCTGCCTTTTAAAGGGTTTTCGTCTCAATCCATGATCTCACCATGTTAATCTGCCTCTGTTTTTAATTGGACCTATAAAATTCTTCACATCAAGCTGAGCATGATGGTGTATGCCTATAATCCCAGCTACTCAGGAGACTGAGGTAAGAGGATTACCTGAGACCAGAAGTTTGAGGCCTATTTGAGCAAGACCTTCCTTATCTTAAAAACAAAATAAATAAACTAGGCACCAGTGGCTCACACCTGTAATCCTAGCTACTCAGAAGGCTGAGATCTGAAATTTGCACTGTTCAAAGCCAGCCTGGGGAAGAAAGTCTGAGAGACTCTTATCTCCAATACATTACTCAGAAAAAGCCTGAAGTGTCTCTGTGGCTCAATTGGAAGAGCACTATGATCTAAGGGACAGTGTCCAGACCCTGGAGTTTAAGCCCCAGGAAGGGCAAATAAATAAAAAGTCCCTCAGATCAATCCCTGGATTACTGTTTAATGAAATAACTAGAAGATGAACTGGAATCTTAGGGACTAGGGATAACATAAAACCATTAGAATTATGTCTACACTGGAGGTGAAGTTAAGTTGATCAAACACCAAAGAAGCCAGGCTAATGGATTATTATTCCTTAAAATAAATACCGAAGTTAATAGGATAGTTATAATCTTAGGAAAGATATGCCAGAAACCAGATGTCAGTATGTTTTCTACATACAGAAAGTGAATAGAATGTGTGTGTGTGTGTTCCCATACATGTTTATGTAGCAGGCCAGAATTATTATATTAAGGCCAAGATGGAACAGGACATTTTGATCTAGATCCATAGAACTTGTTTTATGCAGCAGCCAAGAGACCAAGTAAGACATAACTCAGTCATAAAGTTTACAGGCAGGTAAGTCCTAGTAGAACAAAATATCTGAGTATTCCTTGATGATTAACCCAAAGAGTCAGTCAATGAAGTAGACAAATGTAATATTTGTCCCTGAAAAAGAAGTTAAAATGTTCAAGGGGCAGGGTTCACAAAACAAATTTCAGTACCCATAAAAATCTTTTGTTTGGGGAAAGCAGAAAAGAAAAATAAAATGTACTCATTACCTGACTTGTGTAACTGTAGCTCCTTTGTACATCACTTTTACAATAGCAAGAAAAAAAGTAAATTTAAGCAACCTTTTTATCGAGGTACAGTATGTAATATCGGAATGTGCAGGGATTATGTGGATAGTTCAGTGGTGGAATACATAATGTCTGAGCATGTCCGAGGCCTTAGGTTCAATCTCAACTCTAAAAGAAGTTAAAGGAGCACAAGAAATCTAATTAGTCAGCTTGATTCCCATTTACAAAGTAAACACACCTGAATATTTGACATCTAGACTATTTAACTGCATATAAGCAATTCCCCATAAGCCTCTTTCACATGCACACCTTAGTCATTATCCCTTCAAAAGGTCACCACCATTCTGACTACCGGAGTAAGTTACTTTATCATTGTGCTGGGACAGGCACCTGTAATCCTAAATGCTCAGGAAGCTAAGGATCTGGGTTCAAAGTCAGCCTGAGCAGAAGTCTGTGAGACTCTATTGCCAGTTAAGCAGCACAAAATCCTGGGTTAGAGGCATGGCTCAAGTGGTAAGGCATCAGCTGTGAGCAAAAAAAGCACACTGAAGTACAATATCCTTAGATTAAGCCACAGTACCACAGAACCAGTACAAAAAATAACAATCAGGTCTGTTCTTGTGCCAGTACCAAACTGTTTTGATTACTGTGGCTTTGTAGTAGAGTTTGAAATTTGGTATTGATATTCCTCCATCACTGTTCTTTCTGGGAAGGATTATTTTGCTATTCTGGGTCTTTTATTGTTCCATATTAATTTTTGGGTTGCTTATATTTCATTGAAGAATGAGGTTGGAAAATTGATAGGTATTGCATTGAATTTGTAGGTAGCCTTTGGCAGTATTGCCATTTTCACAATGTTAATCCTCCCAATCCAGGAGCATGGGAGGCTTTTCCACTTCCTAAATTCTGCCTTCATTTCCTTTTTTAGGTTTTTAAAGTTTTCTTCATAGAGGTCCTTCACTTCATCAGTTAACACCTAAGTATTTTATCTTTGGTGAGGCTATTACAAAAAGAGTTGCTTTTCTGATTTCATCTGCACTCTTCTCATTGTTGGCATACAGAAAAGCTGTTAATCTTTGAGGTTTAATTTTATACCCTGCTACTCTGCCAAAATTTCGAATCAGCTCGAGTAATTTGGGAGTGGAGTCCATGGGATTCTTTAAATACAAGATCATGTCATCTGCAAAGAGGGAGAGTTTTACTTCATCTTTCCCTATTTAGATCCCCTTTATGTTTGCATCTTTTCTTATTGTGTAGCTAGGCATTCTAATACTAAATTGAAGAGTAGTGGAGAGAGTGGACATCCTTGTCTCGTTCCTGAGTTTAGAGGAAATGGCTTTAGAAAGAATTATATTAAGCGAAGTAAGCCAGACCTAAAGAAGCATAGGTTCCATGGTTTCCCTTATTTGCAATAACTAGTATAAGTTTAGGACAAGCAGAAAAGGTCCAAAGCTATGTACATATGACCATATAAGATGATGTTAAGTGAAATGAACCCCAAGATAGGGACACAACTTGTTTATTTCTTTCTTGCTATTGTTTTTAACGAATCTAAAATATACTCTGATTTTTTTTGTTTCTTTTGTATGTTCTTCCCCTATGGTATAACCCGTGTTTTCACGGGTGCCCTGCATCTTATATATACATCTTTCTAATTTGGGGAGGGGAAGGGAAATAACAAAATGCTGAAACAAGGATACAGGTTGACCTATTGTATCAATGACATGTACAAGATACTATGTTGAAAATGAACTTTATAACTTTGGGTGGGGATGGGGGATGTAGGGAGTTGGGGAGGGAAGGGATAGTAGGGGAAAACCAAAGGAGAAGGTAACAATGCTCGATAAGCAATGTACTCATTACCTTACTCATGTAACTGTAACCTCTCTGTATATATATTTACAATAAAAACATAAAAAGTATTCATCAATAGCTTAATCTTATGTAACTCATGGGCTCAGCCACCATTATCTGAATTGTGCATGTTGTAACAGTGGTTACATTTTCTATTGACATATTTCTGACCCCATGAACTTTTTACCACTTGTAGAGATATGCATTTATAAAGTATAGTTGGCAGTAAATGATACTTATGACTCATTATATGATCTACCCATTATGCTTACTATTATAAAAGATGATAGCAGCAAAACTAAGGCCTCACCCACAATTACACTTCACTCTTCCCTGTGTGATCACTATTGTTAGACTAGGAAACACACATTACTTGTTCCTGTGTCACAATACACAAGCCGGTCCAGTTCTCTTCATCTCTTCTCTACAGGTCTCTGTTCCATCCCTCAGATGAAGTGCTCATATTCATGCCACAGGATTGAATAAAGATAAAATAAAATCATGTACATTTGCAAACCATAAGCCAATCTGAAGCTTTACTCCTGCTAAGAGCAATAGTCAGTATTTGCTGAGTACTTGGTACTTGCCAGCAGTGTTTAATAACCTCACTGACTAGATGACTGCTAGACAAAAGTGTGTGTGGCTCAGGAACACTCTATCATTACCTGTACCCAACCTCAGCAAACAAACAAACAAACAAACAAACAGGACTGATGTGCTGCTCTGGCAAGGAACACAGCCTATGAATAGCTCTAGTGCCAGGAAACAGGGATGCACAGACAAGCCATCGATTTTCCTTCTAACCCTCCATATCCCTAAACCTCCATATGTTTTCTTTACATCTTTTTCTTAAAAAATTTGTTGTAAAGGTGTTGAGCAGAGGGGTTACAGTTACATCAGTAAGGTAATGTTTACATTTCTTGTCAAACTTTGTCGAACTTCCTTCATTTTTCTCCCGCTATCCCTACCTCCCGCCCCGACTCTCTCCCTCCAAGTTGTAAAATTCATTTCCAACCTAGTGTCTTATATCACTGTTACATATTTCTATGTCTTTCTTTCTTCTCTGTGGCTAGATCTTGGGTAATTTCTACAGATATATCTTCCAGGTTACTAATGCCCTGTATAGTTAAATTAATCTACTCAACTTCTGCCATTTATATTCTTCATTTCAGTTATCAGTTTCTGGCTCTAAATGTAATATTTTACACTTGCTCAGAGCTTGATCTAACTATTTGGTAGTCACTTCTTGCATTTATTTTCTATACCTTTTTAATATTTTAAAACTTTTCTAGAAGAATTAATTTCTATTATGATTCTGATAATTATAATATCTGTAGTAAATGTGGTCCCATTGTGATTTGCTTGATTACTTTACAATTGTTTATTATGTTTATGATGAGTTATTTTTTAGTGGCTGTCTCTCTGTAGAGATGAGGGTCTAATCATCTGAGAAAACTGTATGCTTGTTCATCTTAGATACTTGGGGAAGATACCTATCCTAATAAATAAAGCTATAACTTTACAATTGCAGACTTCATATATTGGATTCCTAACCCCCAACACCTAAGGATGTGATGATATCTGGAGATACAATATTTGAAAAAATGGTTAAAGGATGGTCTTGTAGGGCATCAGTGACTCATTCCTGTAATCCTAGCTACTCAGAGAGCTAAGACCTAGAGGATCAAGGTTAGAAGTCATGCCAAGCAGACAAGTCACAGAGACTCCATCTTCAATTTAAAATGCTCAATAGAGGCATAGCTCAAGTGGTAGAGCACTGGGTTTGATACTTAGCACATATATATGTGTATATATATATATATATGTATGTATGTATGTATATGTATATATATATATATATTTAGTCAAGTGGTAGAAAGAATTCTTAACCATGAAAGAAAGGAATATTAGTTGGAAAAATACTAAACAACAAAGCCTCACTTAGTGGAAAAGGTTAAAAAAAGTCAACAACTCTGAGTAAAAGGTAGCAAAGTTATAGGTAGTGTCCATTAAGTACATTTCTATAGAAATAATACTACCTCCCACTTGTGAAATTATAATTGCAAAACATAATAGAAATGCTAGAAACAAATATTTATAAGTAATAAAATTCAGTGGCAGGAAAAAGGAGATGAAATGTGAGTGCTATTCTCTTCTCTCATGGCTGGGAACTAATCAGTACCACTGAAAATAGAAACAATTTAACACATACTCATATAAGCTCCAACTATTTATTATTTCAGCAGAGGGAGATTTATGTTTTTGTTTATTTTTTTGTCCATTGTGGGCTTGAACTCTGGGCCTGGTGGGGTCCCTCAGTACTTCTGCTCAAGGCCAGTTTTCTACTACTTGAGTCACAGTGCCACTTCCTGTTTAATTTTTAAGAAATAAAGTTCAAAATATAAATTATTAATGTTGTAGTCCTGGGTTTGAACTCAGGATTGTTATTTTAATTGTTCACTTTTATGTGTGCATTTATTTATTTTCTTATTGCTGACACCAGAGCTTGAACTCTGATCTTCATGATCTCTTAGCTTGTTTTGCTGAAAGTTGGCGCTCTACCATGTGGGCCACACTTCCAGCCTGGCTTTTTGTTACCTAATTGGACATAGAGTTTCAAGGACCAACCTTTTTCTGCTGTGGCTGGCTTTGAACAGAGATTCTCCATATCTCAGTCTCCTGAGTAGCTAGGAGTATAGGCATGAGCCACCATTGCCTGGATTAATCTTCCCCTTAAAAATATTTTGGCATTGTTTGAATTGAGATGTATTATTCCTATGAAAAGAGCAAATTTTAAACAAGTGAAGCTTCCAAAGTAGCTATGAACCAATTCACCTGTCTGACAAGGACATGGGCAGAGAATATACTCCATTACATAATGTTCTGTCCTATCTGAACATACACTATGAACAGTGCACACAAAGATTCCCAAATTTTCAATAGGGGCAGTCTACATTTCACAGCGGATATTTGAAAATGTCTAGTAGCATTTCTTTTCATCATACTTGGGGTTGCTACTGACATTATTGGTCATAGTTCAGGAATGAAAAATGTCCTATAAAGTAGGCAACACTGTCATATCTAAGAAGTCCCTGACAAAATTGAAGGTTAAAATAAAATTCCCTTATGTTTTCTTCTAAGAGTTTTATAAATATAGTTCTTATATTTAGCTTTTGTTATATATACATAATATACCTTGTGTTTAGCTCATATATAATATATATAATAAAGGCCCAAATAAATTCTTACTGTGTATAAATGTGCTATGCTATGGATATTCAGTTTTTCCAACCCTCCTTGTTGTAACAATGGGTCCTTCCCTGTTAGTCAACAAGGAAGAAATCAATTGCCCATATATACAAAGGTTGTTTTTCTTTTTCTGGGCTTTTTTTTTCTGGGTATTTTATTTTATTTTTTCTAAAGATCTGTCTGCATCCAATACTACACTATCTGCTTATGATAGTTCTGTAGTAAATCAAGAACTATGAGACTTTGGCCAGATATGGTAGCACACATCTGTAATTCCAGATAGCCTTTCAGAGATGGAAGAAGGACTGTAAATAAAGCAGGACAGCCCATGCTACAGAGTCTCAACAAAGAAAACAAAGACGTAGGAAACTTCTAATTTTGCTTTTTTCTTCAAGAAATGTACTATACAAATTCCCTTGAGACTAATATGAATTTTAGGATCGATTTTTCTAGTTTTGACAAGCAGGTAGTCCACAGTCTGTATCCATCGTGGTGGAGACTATGTTGCTGACTTTAGTGCACTGGTGTTTTATGAAGGGTTTTCACATCAATATTTGTAAGGGATTGTAATCTAAGGCTTTCTATTACTTCTGTATGGTTTTGGTATCAGTATAATAATGCTGAGCTTACAACTTGAGTTAAAAAGTACTTCTTCCTCTTCAACATTTGGAACACTTTGAGAAAGACTGATGTTAGTTCTTAAACTGTTTGATAGACTTCCTTTGTGAAATCTTCTGGCTATTTGGTTTTTGTTGTTATTGTTCGATTACTAGTGAAGATGTTTATGGCTACACATTGGCTCTTCATGTTAGTGGTAAGTCTATTCAGATTCTTTGTTTCTTCATGAATCACTATTTATAGATGTTTCCATTTCATTTGAGTCAACTATATATAGATTATCTAAATGGTCAATAGGCATTTGTACAGAGTATTGTCTATAATCCTGTTTTTGCTATACACTTGGTAGTTGTGTACTCATTTTCATTTGATTTTAGTAACTTGAGTCTTCTTGCTTTCCTTGGTCAATCAAGGTAAATATTTTTCAATATTTGTTTACCTTTACAAAGAAAGACCTTTTTATTTCCTAGTGTCACTTTTATAATTACAAGTCTACTAAGATAAAATTGCACAATACTTGGTCCATAGTCATTTCCACTTTCCCCTTATGAAATTATGAATTACTTTTTAAGTCTAGTGTGCAATTTTATAATGGATGTTCAATAAATTTTTACACAAATGAATTCATTTAATGGTTCAATGAATACATAAAGTTGGTTTTAAATTTATCTATGATTTAGATAAACTAAAAATAGGTAAGTCATCAAAATAAAGAAAGAATGGGGGGGCTGGGAATGTGGCTTAGTGGTAGAGTGCTTGCCTAGCATGCATCAAGCCCTGGGTTCCATTCCTCAGTACCACATAAACAGAAAAGGCCAGAAAGTGGCACTGTAGCTCAAGTGGTAGAGAGCTAGCCTTGAGCAAAAGAAGCTCAGGGACAGTGCCCAAGCCCAGAGTTTAAGCCCCTGGACTAGCACCAAAAAATAGAAATAAGAAAAAAGAAAGAAAGAAAGATGGGGTGATTTGTGATAAATATGCAAATTCATCCTTCATACATCAAACTACCTTAATGCATGAATTTTTTGTTTGGCCTTTTAAAAATCAATATAATTGTCTTTTCAGTGAATATCTATTTTTAAAGCCTTATGAGTTCAAAGTTCTTCCTTCCTTTGCTTTGAGACCTAATTCTCTTTTATCTTAAGCCAACAAAGAAATGCCTAGCACTTCTCACTTCATTATATTTCCAAGGCTGAGTCCTTCAGTTCTAAATTCTGTTTACCCACAGTTACTATCTGGGCCTCCAGTAGTCTATAAAGCCAGGATTTGTGATTTATTTACATGTTTAATTGTAAGGCTTATTGCAACCCCACCCAACCCTAAGTCTATTACTCAGCTTGCTAAAATTTAGCCTCAGTAAAATGATCACTTGCAGAAAACTTAAGTCTGATTGTCCTAAGGTACTAAACAGAGGATTAAGAAACTCAGCAAAGGAGTTGGGAAGGTGGCTCAGTGGTAGAGTGCTTGCCTTCCATTCATCAAGCCCTGGGTTCAATTCCTCAGCACTACATAAGCAGAAAAAGCCAGAAGTGGTGCTGTGGCTCAAGTGGTAGAGTGCTAGCCTTGAGCTGAAGAGCTGAGGGACAGTGCCCAGACCCAGAGTTTAGGCCCCACAACTGACCAAAACAAACAAACAAACAATGCAACTCTTATGTAAATACTTTTAAAATAGGTTTTAAGCATTAAGATAATAAAAAGACAAATCACAGACTGTGAAAAGGAATATTTGTAAAGCAAACATGTGGTAAGCAATGTCTAACTACAACAGGAATATATATACATATATACATAAATATATATATAAATGTATAGGCACACACATATATGTATGCATGTGCATGTATTTGATGAAGAATATATATAAATATGTACATTGTATATATATATATGTGTGTGTGTGTGTGTTCATATATATGTATAAACTAAAAATATAAAGAGTGCACGTCTTTTTTAATATACAGGATAAAAGATCAACTTATATTCAAAATCTATGAAGAACTCTGACAAGTCAATATGAAGAAGAAAAATAATTTAGCTTTAAAATGGGCAAAAATGCTGCTATACATCTGATGAAGGATTAACAAACAAAATCAACAGGGAGCACAAAATCTAAACTTCCAAAGAATCAAAAATGCAATTAATAATCAGGTCAATGAACAGAACAGACAATTCTCAAAAGAAGTATAAATGGTTAATAAATCCATAAAGAAATCCTCAACATTCCTGGCCATAAAGGAAATAAATTCAAAATGACAACAAATTTTCATCTCACTTGAGCCCAGTGTTGACTGAGCACAAACAACAAATCTGGTGGGATGTAGGAAAAATAAACCCTCAAATACACACGGTGGGTGGGACCGTAAACTAGTGCATCTACTAGTTTAGAATTTCTCAAAAAACTAAAAATAGAACTTCAATGCAATCCATACCACTTAGGCAGCTACTTGAAGGATATAATAGAAGCACCTACGTCTGGGAATGTGGCTTCGTGGTAAAGTGCTTGCCTCCCATGCATGAAGCCCTAGGTTCGATTCCTAAGTACCACATACACAGAGAAAGCTGGAAATGGTGCTGTGGCTCAAGTGGTAGAGTGGTAGCCTTGAGCAAAAGAAGCTCAGGGACAGTGCCCAGGCTCAGAGTTCAAGCCACAGGACTGGCAAAAAAAAAAAAAAATACAAAAAAAGAAAGAAAAAAAAGAAAAGAAGCATCTACATATATATGTTCATTGCAGTACTACTCACCATAGCCAAGCAATGGAAATAGCTCAGATGCCCTACAACTGATGTGTGGATCAAGCAAATATGTATATATACACAATGATATATATACAACGTGATACACACACACACAGGAGTATTATTCAGTCAAAATAGAATGAAATTATGTCATAAATTATGGGTGGATCTGGAGACCATTATATTAACAAAGTAAACCATTAACTGAGTAACAATGGCTCACACCTACAATCCTAGCTATTCAGGAGACATGGTTTATAAACAGCTCACACAGAAAAATCTGAGAGACTCATCTCCAGTTAACTAGCCAAAAGCTGAAACTACACCTCCTGTAGTTCAAGTGGTAAAGTGCCTGCCCTGAAGGAAAAAGCCCCAAGTCTCTGAGTTGAAGCCCCACTACTGCAAAACAAAACAAACAAAAGAAAGTCAGATTCAGAAGGTCAAAAGTCACTTATTTTTTCTCATATGCAGATGCTAGATGTAAAAGCCAAACATATGATCAATCTGATATAAAGTATGGTATATTCATGTGACATATACCCTGATAAATCCTTTTTTAAAAATTAATAGGTACTTTATCAATAAATATTGAGATGATGACATATATATATCTATATCTATCTATATCTATATCTATATCTATATATATATATATATGTCTTCTCTGGGGTGTGGGTACTAGTGGGAATTGGCAGGGCAAACAGAGAATGTGAAAGAGGATCAATACTCTGTACAAGTATCAAAATGGAAAACTGAAGCTTGTTGAGGATGGCTTAGAAAGTGTGGAGGGGAGTGGAGAGAATAATGGAGGGGATAAGTCCATATGCATATATGGTCAATCAAAATGAAACCCTTCATGCAACCAATAAATGTGACTTGAAAAGCACTGAGTAAAAATAAAATGGGCAGCTAGGTGCCAGTGGCTCACCCCTGTAATCCTATCTGCTCAGGAGGCTAATTAAAAATTAAATGGGCAGCTGGGTGCCTATGACTCACACCTCTAATCCTAGCTGCTCAGGAGACTGAGATCCTTAGAGCAAAGCTCAAAACCAGCCTGAGCAGGAAACCTCACGTGACTCTTTTCTCCAATTAATTAACAAAAAGATGGAAATGGAGCTGTAGCTCACATGGCAGAGGCCAGGCTTGAGCAAAAGCAGCTCAGGGATAGTGTTCAGGCCCTGAGTTCAAGCCGAAGGACTAGCACAATAAAATAAAATGGTCAAAGGTATAGACATGTATTTTGTCAAGGTTATATGAATGAATATATGATGATATTCAACAGCATTAGTCATTAGAGAAATGCAAATTGAAACCACAATGACCTACCACTTAATACTCACTAAAATGGATGCAGTAGTTGGGCACTGGTAGAGAGGATCAGGCTTTGAAGCCAGCCCAAGCAAGAAGGTCTGTAAGACTCTTACCACCAATTAATCACCAAAAAGCTGGAAGTGGAGCTGTGGCTCAAGTGGTAGAGTGTTAGCCTTGAGCCCAAAGTTCAGGGATAGTGTCCAGGTCCTGAGTACAAGCCCCAGGATCAACAAAAAATGCATTAATTAATTAAGTAAACAAGCAAAATGGCTATAGTGGGAAACACAGATATTAACAAATACCAAGGAGAGGGAGTAGAGAAATGGAAAAGTTCACACCTGGCTAATAGGGATAAAAAACAGTATGATCATCTTGGAAAATTTGATAGTTTCTTGAAAGATCACATAAAAAAAGAGAAATGACCAATATGTTCATAGAGTTCTGTAGGTGAAGCTGAACATATAACTCAAGTGGCAAAGTGCCTGTCTAGAAACTCCTATAAGCCAACATTACAGAACTATTAAAATAACCTGTTAAAATAATATAGCCCAGCAGTGCAAAGAAACAATCAATTGGTTTATGGCAAATAAAATGTGGTAAAACTATACAATGAGATACTGCTTAGAAAAAATAGTTTTATTTATGGTGATAAATACTACTTTAAATCTGATTTATAAATCTGAATATAACAAGACCCAATTTATGCTACATGAAGGATCAGCTCAAAATCATACTAAATGAAAATTAATGGAATAAATATTAGAGGATTCTATGATTCCACTTAATGGAATAAATGTTAGAGGACTCTATGATCTATTCAATGGAATAATTAGGCAGGCAAGTCATTTTTGTTTTGGCACAAGGGATGTTTGGACTTCAGGCTTCACAATTGTCAGTTGTCTGCTCTACTGCTTGAACTATATCACCATCCCTTTTTATTTTGCTTTAGATATATTTCAGATAAGGTGTTTCTACCTGGTGTTGGCCTTGAGCCACAATTCTCCTACTGATGCCTCCAGGTAGCTGGGATTGCAGATATGAACCACCACATCCCCTTAGGAAGGAAAATCTTCAGTTGTCTGGTGCACACATGGTAGAGATGATTGCAAATAGGCAGGTGGAATGTTTGTGAGCTGAAAGAAATGTATTAAAATGGAATTGGTAGTAGTTATATGATTCTACATATTCATTGAAATTCATTGGATTGTACACATAAAATAAATGAAATAAACCAGGTACCTGGGCTCACAGTTAAAACACAGGAGGACTGCAGTTTGAGTCCAGCATGGGTAAAATACTAATGGCACTCTATCTCAAAGAATAAGAGTGGTACAAACTGTCATCCTAGGTACTGGAATGACAAAGAGGAAGATTGTAGTCTGAGGCTATTCCTAGGCAAAAACATGAGACTGTCTGAAAAATAAATAAATAATATAATTAAAGCAAAAAAAGGGCTGGAAGTGTGGCTCAACTGGCAGAGCAAGGCCTTGAGTTCAAACCTGAGTATCACTTCAAAGGGAAAAAGGTAGGTAAAACAGTTGAGGTATGGCTCAGTGTTACAGCAAGGAGAGGCTTAGTATTCAGGAGGTTCTGAATCTCAACACCAAAAGAAAGCGGGGAGGAGAGAGAAATGAAGAAAGGAGGGAAGGAAAGCAGGGAGAGAGAAAGAATGAGAGAGAAAGAGAAAGAGAGAAAGAGAAAGATAGGAAGGAAAGAAGAAAAGAAAGAAAAAGAAATAGAAAGAGAAAAGAAAGAGAAAAGAAGGAAGGAAGGAAGGAAGGAAAGAAAGAAAGAAAGAAAAAAGAAGGCAAAACATATGGGATTTAAATGGAATTTTAGGATTGTTGTTTGAAGCCAGACAGAAGACATAAAAAAAAATCTAACTCTTACCTACAATTAACCTGCAAAAAATCTGGAAGTAGAAATGTGACACATCCAGTGATGAGCAAAACACCTAAGCAGGAGTTGGAGGTCCTAAAGGAATTGAACAGAAGATCCAGAAATGAATCCACAGACCTTTAGCCAACTAATATTTGACAAGGGAGCCAAAACCACAGGATGGGATAAAAGCCTCTTCAACAAATGGTGCTGGCAGAATCAGCTTTACATATGCAGAAAACTGAAGCTAGGTCCTTATATATAAAGTTCCTAAGTAAAGATCCAGAACCACAACAAATCAAAGAAAGACTGGATAAGTGGGATTGTATCAAACTGAAGAGTTTCTGCATGGCAAAGGACACAGCTAGCAAGATAAATAGAAAGCCCACAGAATGGGAGAAGATTTTTTACTAGCTATGCATCAAACAAGGGCCTCATATCCAAAATATACTTAGAGCTCAAAAAATTAAACCTCCCATAAAACAAGTCCTCAAAGAAACAATCACACCATTGATAAGTGGGATAAAGACTTAAAGAGAGACTTCCCTAAAGAGGAAATAAGAATGGCCAATAGATATATGGAGAAATGTTCGATATCTCTGGCCATCAAAATAACACTGAGTTTCCACCTCACCCCAGCTAGAATGGCCATTATCAAGAAAACTAACACTAACAGATGCTGGCCAGGGATGTGGCCAAAAGGGAATGCTACTATACTGTTGGTAGGAAACTTGTTCAACCCTTCTGGAAAGCAGTAAGGAGGTTCTCAACAAACTAAACATAGAGCTTACCCTATGACCCAGTAATTCCACTCTTGGGTATTTATCCACCAGACCAGAATCAAGGCCTCACTGAAGCTACCAGCACAATTATGTTCATTGCAGCACTATTTACCATAGCCAAGATATGGAATTAACCCAGATGTCTCTCAAGAAAATGTGGTATATATACACAATGGAATTCTATGCTTCCATCAGAAAGAATGATTTTGCCCCCTTTGTAAGGAAACAGAAAGATTTGGGAAAAATTATATTAAGTGAAGTTAAATCATACTCAAACATAGGATACATGTTTTCTCTCATTTGTAGTAATTAGAATGTGCCCATAAATCTACAATTAAACCCAATGGATAGTAAAAGACAAAAATTACACTTAGACATGATAAATTAAATAAGACTCTAAACATTTACACACTGAGACCAAAGGAGGTTATTCTTAGGACAGGATTACAAAGGCTCAATAGCTATGTGCATATATATGATCATATTAAATGATGTTTATCTAAATGAACTCCAAGAAACAGAAATTGGAGGTTTTTTTATTTTGCTTTTTGTTTTTGTTTTTCTCTTTGTCGCTGATTTTGATTTCTGTACCTTTTGTCTTGCATGTAACTTTATCTCTTTTGGGGACTGTAAAAGGAGGAACACAGAAATGGTGAGAAAAAGGGTTGACAAATGCAGCAGTAATACTCACTAGACACTATGTTGAAAATGAACTATACAACTTGTGGAAGAGGTGGCCAGGAGGGAAAAAATAATGAGAAAATGAGGGACGATGTGACACTGTTCAAAAAGAAATGTACTTATTACTCTCACCCCTCTATATATCACTTTTACAATAAAAGTTAATAAGCAAACAAAAAAAAGAGTTGGAGTCCTGAGTGCAGGCCCAAAGTACACAGACACAGATACAGACACACAGACACAGACACAGACACACACACACACACACACACACACACACACACACACACACACACACACACAC
>NW_012267339.1:1513782-1545366 GCF_000151885.1 Dipodomys ordii
ACACACACACACACACACACACACACACACACACACACACACACACACACACACACACTTTTTCCCACTGACAAACTTCCCAGTAAGTTAATGGAAAATTATATTTATATTAGCAGATACATTATTTATATGTATATTTATATGTATATATAGAGATTTTAAAAGCTCTCTGTTGTCTAAACAATTTGTGTGTGTGTGTGTGTGTGTACTGGAGAGTCTGGGAGTGTCCCTTATATTTTTTATTTCAAGTGGCTCACCACTTGAGAGAGAGCTCCACTTCCAGCTTTTTGGTAGTTAATTGGAGTATAATGGATTTTCCTGCTCAGGCTGACTTCAAACAACAATCCTCAGATTTCAACCACCTGAGTAGCTAGGATTACAGGTGTGAGTCACTGGCACTAGGTCAACTATTTTTATTTAAATCTGATTTCTCCTAGGTCACAGATGATGCAAAGTCCATATTTAATGTTTTTACTTGTAAGCTCATTAGAAACAACTTCAATTGAAGGAATACCTCATTAGTATACTCAGGATTGCCATGGAAGTAGAAGATAAGGTTGTACTTATAATAATAGTTCATAACAAAAAAACCTCCTTTTTTGACAGTATTGGGCTTTGTATATGTTAGGGCCTTGTATATGTTAGGCAGGTATTCTAGCTCTTGAACCATACCCCCAAGCCCATAAAAACATTTTAAAGAAAATAAAATAGAAACATGGGACACTCCCTTTTTCTTGGTTGGAATACAAACACAAGGACCAGAATCCCTGAGCTATCTGGTGAAATGACCAAGAATGCAAGTTACTTATGATGGAAGCAGCAAGATAGGAGTGTGGTTTCTTGCAGTCAGGGATAGTTGTACAGACACCTCTTGGTTCCAGGACACCCAAAGCATCCAGAATCTACAGATACTTATGACCCTTATATAAAATGCTATAGTATTCACATAAAATCTGAGTCTATTCTCCTACATGGAGATAGCATATAATACTTAATGCAAATGCTATGGGAATAGTTATACTGTATTCCTTAAGGAATAATGACAAAGGAAAAATATCTGGACACATTGATTACAGAGAAATTCTTCAGAATATTTTTGATTATCAGTTAGTTGAATTCAGGAATGAAGACCTTGTAAATACAGAGGGAAGACTCTACCATCTTTGGGATGAATACTCTTTCCTTCCTTCCTTCCTTCCTTCCTTCCTTCCTTCCTTCCTTCCTTCCTTCCTTCTTTCTCTCCCTCCCTCTCTCCCTCCCTCCCTCCTTCCTTCCTTTTCTTTTGGAAGTACTGGGGTTTGAACTCAGTGCTTTGTGCTTGCTAAGCAGATGATCTACTACTTGACCAATACTTCCAGCCCTATGGATTTCTTGAACATGAAAGATTAATTAAAGTTTGTGTCATTTATAGCACTGTCTTATAGCTAAAATATCTTGATATAAGAGTAGGTCAGATGGAGAGTCTTGTACGAACCAAGGCTCTGAGATAGGAAAATTCTTGCCACATAGACAATGTGACAAGACTAAAAAAAAATCACGGTTGAAGTACAAGTAATAGAGATAATTGTTAGAGATGGAGTGAGGGTTAATGGTGAGCCAGATGAAATAGAGTCTGGTGATCCATAATGACTTTGAGCTATTAGTTTTATTATTATTTATTTCTTTTATTGAGGGCCTTGCTATTTTGCTCAGGTATAGATATATAGAAGATTATCAATATATTTGCCCACCATCCAACTAACTTTCCATTTGTCTTCTCACTCCAGAACTAGGATTCTTAACTATACTTTTAATATTGGATCAGAACAATATAAAATATAAAATCATTTTCTCTGTTATGAAAACAGATTGTAAGGTTTTTTTTCATTACTTGAATTTAAAAAAACCTCTGTTGAGCATATCTACTTTTATCAAGTCTCTAGACATACCTCTGTAAGGAACATGTGTACTTCATGTACAGAAAGGAGTGTCTCATAAAGAAAAACAGAAAACAAGTCATACTATTCTAATTCATACCTTAATTTCCTGTGAGCTCAATTATTATGAATAGGCAAGTATGAGTTTCTTCAGTAAGTACTGCTGCTGAGTCAGCAACTCATCATTTAATAGTTTAGACACCAAGATGTTTTCTATAACTCTTGAGGATAGAACTTAACCATATTGCAACTTCTACCAGCTGGTAGGCATGTGAGAAGCTTAGAAATAGTCCTGACATTTTTATTGCACATTTAAAAAAATGAACAAACTGAACTGCTCATTTAAGAACTGTCCATGAAAGGAAGGCACAATAAAAGCTATCCTAAAAGCCGAGCCGACCAACAGGAGGTCAAATGTTTGGAAATTAAACAACACATTTCTAACTAGCACATGGGCCAAAGAAAAGGTCCCAAAGTGAATTTTGTGTGTGTATGTGCCAGTCCTGGGGCTTGAACTGAGTGCTGTCCCTGAGCTTTTTTTTTTAGACTAGGGCTCCACCACTTGAGCCACAGCTCCACTTCCAGCTTTTTTGGTGGTTAATTGGAGAAAAGACTCTCACAGACTTTTCTACATGAGCTGGCTTCAAACTGCTATCCTCATATCTCAGCCTCCTGAGTAGCTAGGGTTACAATCATGAGCAACTGGCACCCAGCTCAAAGTGATATTTTTTTGGGGGGGGCTTGAACTTGGGGCCTGGACATTATCGCTGAGTTCTTCTTTTCCTCAAGGTTAACGTTCTACCATTTTGATCCACAACGCCACATCCTCAAAGTGATTTTTAAAGCCTTTTGAATTAAATGAAAATACAACTTATCAAAATATATGGTGGGATATATAAGGTATAGAATAGAAAATAATATCTTAAGGTGAACAGTCTAAACTACCATATTAAAACACCAGCTAAAATTAAAATAAAAATAAGCAGAAAAAAATAAAATTTAGAGCTGAAATAGTAAAATTAAAACAAAAAGATTAATTCAGAAAATGAGGAAGTAAAAGATAATTCACAAAATGACTGAAAAAAATCATTAAGTATTTAACCTCAGTAAGAAAAACAAAGGATTAAAATTATTGATAATCAATATGAGGAGGAGACAACACATTCCACAGATATTAAAAGGATAATAAAGAAGTTTTATAAATCAATCTCTTCCCATAGATTTCACAACCTAGATGAAACAGACCAACTCATTGAAATAATCCGCCAAAACTTGAGCAAACATAAATTTACAATCTGAGTAGTCCTGTGTACTTTTAACTAATTCAGTAAGTAATAACATTCCAAAATAGAAATTCCCAGACTCAGAAAGGTTCACTGGTACATACTGCTAACACTGGAGGAGGAAATTGTACCAATTCTCTGGAATGTCTTTTAGAAGGCAGAAGTAAGCATTCAATGTTCATTTTTTCCATATCTGTGGTTTCAACCAACTGTGGACCAAAGTAATCTATCTCTACTAAGCATATATAGACTCTTAAAAATTAATATAAAATAAATAATAAGTAGCTGTAAACCACAAAGCTATAAAACTCTTCCATATTGACATAAAAGAATGTCTAGGAGACCTTGGATATGCATATCAATGATCTTTTAGATATAACACCAAAGACAGAATCTATGAAGGAAATACAAAGTTGGATTTCATTAAAATTAAAAATGTCTGCTCTAGGGAAGACTGTCAAGAATAAGAATACAAGGTACTGGAGATGTAGGTCAGCACTAAAGCACTTGCCTAGTACGTCTGAGGCCCGGAGTTTGATCCCTACCAGCAGCAGCAGCAGCAGTAACAACAGCAACAGCAGCAGGAGCAGCAGAAGCAACAGCAACAGCAACAGTAGCAGAAGCAGAAGCAGCAGCAGCAACAGCAACATCATCATCATCACCATCATCATAGGAGAAGCTATAGAGTGGGAGGTTATATTTGCAGATATCTGATGATAAAGGTCTATATTATAAAAATATATAAAGAAATCAGAAACTTAACAAAGAGAAAACAACCCAAAAAAACAGATGGCCAAAGCTTTGAACAGACTCCTTACCAACATACAGGTGGTAAATAAGCATACCAACCGAATCTACACATCATATGCCATTAGTTAGTTACAAATGCAAATGTCAATGAAACACCATTACATACCTTCCAAAACACTGACCACAACAAATGCTGGGTAAGATATAAACCAATAGAAACACTCATTCCTAGTGAGAATGCAAAATTCCCATGGCTCAGCAGTAAGAGCACCATCTTTAAAAGAACTCTTAATTTGTTTATATAAAGTATTTGAAATAAAACTTGTAAGATGAGAATAAGCAAATAAGAACTGATTCAAAGTCCTAAAAGTCCTAAAATCATGTCTCTGGTTTGGGTTCCTTCACAATTTCAAAATCTACAGAAAGAATGTAGGTATTCTTAACATTGAACATTATTCATTTACAAAACAACTTCATTTAAGAGCACCATCTTAGCAAGTGCAAGACACTTGTGGTATTGGTTCAAACTTTAATACCACAACAAAAAGAAAGGAAAGGGAGGGAGAGAGAGAGGAAGGAAAGAAGAAATGGAGGAAGGAAGGGAGGAAGGAAGGAAGGAAGGAAGGATGGAAGGAAGGAAGGAAGGAAGGAAGGAAGGAAGGAAAAAATCATGTAACTACTTTGGATGTCAGTGTGGGAATTTTTCACAAGATTAAGCCTACTCTCATCATAGGGTCCAGAAATCATCATCTTCAGTATTCACCCAAATGAGTTTAAAAATATGTATCCACACAAAGCCAGCAAATGGATGTTTACAGGAGCATTATTCATAATGAACTAATCTGCAAATAACTAAAATATCATTGAGTAAGTAATGGATAAATAAATCATTATATATTCAAATGAGTACATGTTATTAAACTTTAAAAAAGATTACTGATGCCGGGCGCTTGTAATCCTAGCTACTCAGGAGGCTGAGATCTGAGAATCAAGGTTCAAAGCTAGCCTGGGAAGGAAAAGTCTATAAGACGTTTATCTCTAATAAACCACCAGAAAACCAGAAGTGGCACTGTGGCTCAAGTGGTGGAGTGCTTGCCTTGAGCTGAAGAGCTGAGAGACAGCGCCCAGGCCCAGAGTTCAAGCCCTACGACTGAACAACAACAATAAAATATTACTGAGCCTTTAAAAACTATCTTAAATGCTATTCTCCCCAGCAAAATATCTCAAAAGGCTGTAGACAATACAACTTCAATTAAATAACAGTCTAGATAAAGAAATTTATAGGTTATACAAAGACTGGTGGTTACTAAGGCTTAGAGAGAAAACAGAGATGGATAGTGAAGCATACTTATTTTGGAGCAAATACAACTTCAATTAAATAACAGTCTAGATAAAGAAATTTATAGGTTATATAAAGACTGGTGGTTACTAAGGCTTAGAGAGAAAACAGAGATGGATAGTGAAGCATACTTATTTTGGAGCAGTGAAGCTATGAATTACAATGGTAAACACCTGATTATACATTTACCCATGCCCACACAATTTACAACACCAAGAGAAAACCCAAATATGAGTTAGTTACTTAGGGTGAAAACAACATGTTGGTGTAAGTTCATAAATTTTCACATAGCTATTAGTCTTGTGCAGGACTGAACATTAACAGAAGTGGTATTTGGGGTGTAGTGGGGGCAAGAGGTGTGTAAGAAGTCTGTAGTCTGCTTCACTTTGCTGTGAACTTAGAGCTGCTCTAAAATATAAAGGGTTGTTTGCTTGTAGTACTTGGGATATAAGATAGGGGAAAATGACTTAACTCTTCTCAAGGATATTCAACTAAGAGTTAAAGTAATTAAAGCACTGTTAAATATTGGGAAGACACTATGGTAGGCCCATATTGGATGGTTATTTTTTCCTCAAATAAGCTTAGATGCTGGGGACTAGGGAATTTGACTTTCTCATTGATGATTGTTAGATCCTTCTTTGGTGCCCCACTGCCTTGAGCAGAGGACTGTCAACTCAGTAGCCCTCTTTTGTAGCTGGCTGGATTGCTCTTATGGTAGTCTACCTACTTTGAACCCTAACCACAGATACTTGCTGCCAAAGCACAACTCTTAGTTCCAAAAAGCATTACTTCAAATAACGTGCTAGAATTTTTGCTATCACAAGCCCTGGTGAACTTTAGTAGCCACTTCTCACAAGCTGGAGGGTGAGCACTTCCCCTTGTAGCCCATAAAAAAGATTATGATTGGTGAAAACCTAGTCCTTCATTTTCATGGATAGGTGTGCCATGATTGGTACAAACGCAATCCTTCATTTGCATGGATGCTGTGCATCCCTGGTTGGTGTTAAGTACTGTCCTTCATTTGCATGGAGGACTGTGCCATGAATGGTGCAAATATCTTTGCTACACATTTTTCTGTCTATACAAGCAGGCTGTTCTTGTTCTGTTCACTTTTTGAGTCAGATGGAAACCACCCTCCTGTGCTACTCCTTGCCTGGTATTACAGCATTAGGTCCATTAATGATCTTCTCGACAGTGGTCTTTTCTGCGTTTGAGAGACCTGAGCTGCTAATAGAAGAGATGGCAGATGCAGCGGCAGACAGAAGCAGTGGTTAAGGAGGCAGCAGCCACAGTGGAAAAAGCAGTAATGGCAAGAGTGTGGCTGAAAGAGTTGCAGAGAACAAGTAAGGAGCAGAAATGATGGTGATCAGAGACAGTAGAGCAGAGCAGAGAGACTGTAGACCCAGATTACTACAAGAGTTTTAGAGAGCAGACAAACAATAAAGGATAAGAGATCTGATGCACTGGCCTGAAACATATCTCACCAGTTGCTACAAGGAACTAAAGCCCATGCAGAAGCTATAGCATGAGCAAGCAATGCCTGTTACTGCTATTGCTGTTGATTGCAATTGCTGCTGGAAGCCAAGCATTACAATAGCTACCCAATGCTAGGCTACTATGATTTAAGTGATGAGCAATGAGACTCTAACTTCAGTATCTAAAGCTATAAGGCTATGATTCTAAATTCTGGATCAAGAGGTCCCTAGATCTCCAGACTTGGAAATGGAGGTCTCTGGATTTGCTAGTACAACATCTTGAGCTTGGACACTCAAGGGCCTGGGGCTGCCAATACTGAAAGAGCTTCTCCTCATTGAATACTCACAATTTCCATCTGGGTAGAGCAAAAGATCCTGGTCAGCTGATTGACAATGAATGAATCCCAAGGTCTCATGAATGCAAAGCAAGTACTTTATTGATAATAGTATATCCAGCCCCAATACAAGTGTTTAAGAAAAAAAAAAGAGAAATAATGCTTTGAAAATTATGACCATTATAAAACCATAATTGAGGCCAATAAACCATAAATATATATTAAATATTTAACCAGACGATGTTTTTTTGTATCTCAAAAGGTTTGCATTCCTGAAAAAATCATTTTAAAAATGACAGGGAGAGAGTAAGGGAACAGAACCTGCTGTATGAAAGGAAATGTACTCATTGCCTGACTCATGCAATTGCAATCCCTCTGTACATCATCTCGTAAAAACAATAAATTAATTTAAAAATTAAAATAGGATAGCAATCTTTAAAAAAATAAAAAGATAAGTGTGAAGGATTCCATTACATTCAAATGCTTAATGTTTAGATTAAAAAACAATTATATTAAAATTCTCTTTCCCAGCTAACAAAAAATATATACCAATATTCAATACTTATTCTAGTTTAAGTTGCAGACTTAGGTTGGCAATCAGAATTAGGTCACAGTAACCTGAGGTTATGGTAACCTCAGTTATTCCAGTAACTTGAGGATATCACAGTAAGCTTGAGGTAATATTTGAGCTTTCACTAGTCAAGGTTAGAGCATGAAATTGATCCTTGAAATACCTGCCAATTTTCAGAGTCTTGTGAGCTCATCCAGCTTAAAACCAAAAATGGTAGTGGCTCTATAATATTTCCTGAATAGGGAAACATTTTACATTATAGGAAGATTTACAGTCAATCATAGTAAGATTTAAAATAATCAACCCCATGTTCATATTAAAGAGTCTTCACTTACTTTTTTGTTTTTATACAGTATTTATGTTATTTAACACGATTTATTCAACAGAAGGTTAAATTACTCAGTACTGGGTTGGAGGAAGGAGGAGGAGGGGGGAGGAAGCAGTTTGAGGCTAGCCTGATTTATATACTAAGACCCCGCCTCAAAAGCGTTAGTTTTTTTTTTAATTTAAAATTGCTTTAGGTTTTTTATTTAAAATTGAAATCTTAGAAGTCTGGAAAAATGATGGGATACTGAAAAACGTCACTTTGGCTGTAGTTACAATTTCACCATATTTGCCTGATTTAGGTAACAAGAAAGTTTAATTTTTAAATAGAAAATGGAAGTACCTTTGTGCCCAGCAAACATGTTAGCAGAGCCTATTTCCCTAGGCCCTGTTGAGCATCTGGAAAATGGCTAATGTTCCCTGTTAACTGGCAAAGGTAATTCACCATGTCTAAACTATTTGTGTTGAACCACCTACTTTCATTCTGGAACTATGAAATTTTGGAACATACTAGGAAGATCCCACATATCTGGCAAACCCAATCAAAGACTTGAGTCTTGTGGTACATTTTCACTGTTAGGAATGCCTTGTGACCTCTCATAGGAAGGAGAGACCCTAAAGAAATCTGTGGGTAAATTCTACAGACTCTTCCTGCCTATGTGCACTCTTTTTGTGCAATATGTATTAGCCAGGAGGAAACTATATGCCAAAAGTGTTTCAGAAAGTCTCTGAACATGAAGGTGACACAGGGCACCCCTCATAGGAAGGGAACTCACTGAATGTTTTCAGTTTTTAATAAAGTGTATGGAGGTGTTTCATTCAAATTATAAATTAAACACTGCAGGCAGATTCCATAGACGTGAGTACTAAAATTTTCTAGACTTATCAATACAGCAAATTTGAGGAAAAGAAACATCTTACATTTATAATTAGAATCATTGAGTAACTATCTCTCATAGGTTAGCTTTTGAGTGGGCTTTTCAGTCCATAAAACATATCCCCAGTGGGATTAGAAAGGCTCAAATTTAATCTGCTTTGGTGGAAGGTATTTGTTTATATCCTCTGCAGTTCCATCTCACTGAAACTTTTGTTGATGAGGAGTCTCTGACAGCTCATATCTGCAATTCAAGCTACTCAGGAAGCTGAAATCTGAGGATCCCAGTTCAAAGACATGTCAGGCAGAAAAGTCCATTAGACTCATCTCCAAGTAACCAACAAAAATCCAGAAGTGGATGTGACTCAAGTAGAAGAGCACCAGCATTGAGCAAACAAGCTACTGGGTAGTCTCTGACCCTGAGTTTAAGTCCTTCAGTACTGGCACATAATCACAGCCAGAAAAAGGAGTCTCAGACTCAGTCCTACTTATCCCCCTACATAGTAATCATATCTTATCCCTGTGAAGTCTTTCAAGTCAGCCTCTGGTGGCGACGTCAAGGAATGAAGTTCACAGAAGAATGTGTAGATAGGGACTGCAATGGAACTCATTGCACCATAATAAAAAAAAGTTAATAAACTCTAGTTTTGCTTTGTTTTTAATGGCAGTGGTAGGATTTGAACTCAGGGTAGGTGCTCTACTTCCTGAGTGACACATCTAGCCCCTGAAAGTTAGACTTTCACTAGTCTTCAATGTCTCTGACAGATTTCTTCATTAGATGACAAAGAATGTGAGACAGGGCTCTCAAGTCATCATAACTGAAGCATATTTGTTATTCACCAAAAAAACTGCTTTGATAAATACAGATAAAGGAAAAAACCCCAGAGATCTCCTACTCATAGCTAGCATTACATCCAACACTTGGTAATCCCAGAATATATTTGCTGGATGGATGGAAGGCATCAAGACCAGTTGAGGAAATAAGATGCAAACCTCTCTAAAGCTGAATGGTAGTGTGAGGCAGTAATTACAGAGATATGAGGCAGTGAGTAATGAGACACTGAATGAAGGGAAGTGAGAATAAATGTTTCGAACTCAAAGCATGGTGAGACTCCGGCTCTGGTAGGGGACCGGAGAGTGGGGAAAGTCATGGAAATGGATAGTGTGAAGAAAGGGATCAAGTGAGAAGGTAAGAGGCATGGTTGTGGGGTGCGTGCTAATTCTTCATACTAAGGCCTCACTGTCTTCCAAAAGAAGAGTGGAAAATGCTTTTCCATCGCAGAATGTAGTGGCACTGCTTTTCAGATGTCTGGGCTTGCTTCTCTTAGTACAGAAATAAATGGATAAGTTTTCAACAGTCAATGATAGGAAGAAAACATTTTACAATTCTCTTTTTCTTTCTTTCTTTTTTGTGTGTGGTACTGGGTTTTGAGCTGAGGGCCTAGTACTCGGTAGGCAACTTAATCTACCAATCTACCAATCGAACTATGTCCCCAGCTCGCTTTGGTTTAGTTAATTTTTTTCAGAAACGGCCTTCCACTATTTGCCTGGGCAACCTCCATCTATGACCCTCTGACCTATGTCTCCTGTCTAACTGAGATTAAAAATGTGCACCACTATTGCCAAACTTGTTCTTTGAGGTAGAATCTGACTAATTTCTTTTGCTTGCTCTGGTCTCAGCCCACAGTCCTCCCTTATCCACCTCCCAAATAACTGGGATTACAGTCCCATGCCTGTAATAAAAAAATCTTCAAACATTGTGAAGGAAGATGGAGAAGACCAGTTACCACATACAGAAGATAAGAATATCTTAGAAAGAATAGAGGAAGGGCAAATTATTAGAATGAAAGCATGCTTCTCTGGGTCATTTATATTTTTAGTTTTCCTTTTTTACATCAAGTGAGTTGAAATGTGTATATAGAGAAAGATAGGGTTAAGAAGGAAGTTTAGATTGCTACTTTTTCAAGATGGAGCATGGGGAGAGGAAGCAAGCCTGAAACTCAAAACAAAAAAAAAGAATTGGAATATTTACCTTCTAATTCGTCTGCTTTGTAAGATTAATATCTTGGCTTTACCAAATAGACTTTTGAAGAATCACAAATTCCTACTTACAGGGGACAAATACTGATGAAATGATAAGCTACAATCTTCTGGGGTCTCAGGGGACTTTGTAGAGAAAAAGCAAAGTGCCAACAGCTTTGATGACTATACTTCAGAGAAGAGTACAGGTTGTTAAGTTCTTTGTCAGTGGAAGTTGAAGAAAATAGAACTAACAACAGGAATTGTTTGGACATTTCCTAGTATGTCTTGGCTGCTAGCTTTGCTTCAGGAAAAGGTAAACAGATCCTGGCCAAGGAGGAAGCAGCTTCAGGAAAGCAAAGCCAACATTAAGAATTGGCAGTACACTTAGGTGGCTGAGCAGCACTAACCAAGCCAGTCCATTCTTCCTGTTTTGTGGGACTTGAAAAAATGTTTTGTATTTAACAGGCTTCTAGCAACTCAGGACTTGGTTTTCAATTCTATTTCTCTGCAGAATTCACTTGCACTGATTGCACAATTTAACGACCACTATTAAATACTGTCATAATCTATGTATTGTAGAAAAATATAAATATTTTCATAGATATAACCTATCAAGTTGCTGGGGCAGAGGAAGCATCCCTTCGAACCTGACTTTTAAATAGCCTGGAGAACTTCCAAAATATCCAGGGTAAAGAGAGCATAAGAGTTAGACCATTGGGGAAAAATAGAGGAAAATCTCTCTCTCTCTCTCTCTCTCTCTATATATATATATATGTATACGTACATATACATATGTATATATATGTATATATATATATATATATGACAAGGGAAGACAGAACTTACATGGGAAAAAAGCAGATTCTTCAATAGTGTTGGGAAAACCAGATATTAGTATGCAGAAGAAAGAAACCCCATTTCTCATCATGTAGGAAAATCAACTCAAAATGAGTCAATGACCTAAATGTTAGACCCCAAACTATGAAAGCACTAGAAAAAAACCATAGAGGAATCTTCCATTAAACTGATCTGGACAAAGAAATGAGATTATATCAGACTCAAAAACTTCTGCACAAGAAAGAAAACTATCAGTAGACGGGAAGAGAAACTACAAAGTGGAAGAAAATATTGCAAACTATTCATTTAATAGGGTATTAATGTTATTCATCTAACAGGGTATTAACATTTCAAATACATTAAAAATACAAGAGCAGAAACTGAGTATATAATCTAGTTCAAAACTAATCCAGTTCATAAATAATTCAGTCCATATGACCCAAACAGTTTCGAAAAAAGGATACATAAGCAGCCAAATTGTACATGAAAAAGGCTTTCCTGAACTTATTGGCAGGAAAATGTAAATTATAGCCACAGTAAGATATCTAAACATTCTAGCTAGAACAATATTTTTTTTAAAGCAAATTCTGGCATGATGCAAAGAAAGGCAGAGCCTAATATGCCGTTGTTGGAAATGTATAGCCATTATGTAAAATGGTATGGAGTTGTTCAAGACGATTAAAAAGAAAACTGCCATGTGATCCATTAATCCCACTACTGCATAGATAACCACAGGGACTGAAATTAGTATAGACAGTCCAAGGGCTGTCTATACTCTGTTTATTGTGGCACTGCTCACAAAAGTGAACATATAGAACCAACATAGGTTTTCAGTGAATGAAAAAGTAGGTAAAGAAAATGTGGTATAAGCAAGCAGTGGAATTTTACCCAGTCAGGAAATCAGCTCCTGTCACTTGCAGCAACACAGATGGAACTGGAGGTCATTGTGTTAAATAAAGTAAGCAGGTTCTTGCTTATCTGTGGAAGCTAAAATGTTGATCTCATAGATGTAAAAGCTAGAAGAGTGGCTATCAGAGGCTGGGAAGGACCTGGAGAAGGTTGAAGTGGAGAGATACCAGTTACCAGTTACCAGGTTCACAGTTGCAGCTGAATAGGCAGAATAACTTCTCATTTTCTATAGCAGAATAGCTATGGTTGACAACAATTAACTGCATATTTCACAATAACTAGTAGAGATTTTGAATGCTTCCAACACATGTCTGACATGATAATCTGTCAATCAGCAGATGCTGACCATTATAGATTGTACACATGTACTTAATGTCAACCTGCAACCAGAAGCATACATAATAAAAATTATATAATAAACATTATATAAAATAAAAATTATAGAACTATCTTTTCTTATCATGCCAAAGTCTAGACCATGACATACCAACTAAATCAAATTCTCTCCCACTAATTAGAAGCTGTAGCAGAAGACCAGCGCTTGTCAGCAGTGACTATACTATCACCTGTGGATCTAGCTGCAAATGCAGGCTCTGAGTGTGGGTCTGGGGGGGCGCAGGGGTCTGCATTTCTGCTGTATTCTCCAAATCTCCTGTGATTGTTGAGTAGCAATGGAGGAATTAGATAAAGATCAGACTTTGATCCCAATCATATCTCATGGGAAACTTGGCTAAAATTCCTATCTGAAGATACATGGGCTTCAGCGTTTCTTTGGTGACATAAATTAAGACAAATAAATAAATAAATACATTAAGACACAAGAGCCATTGCTAGAGGAACTTCTGGCCCTTAGCTGTGTAATCTCCTGGCTTTGCCAATTATGAGAGCTTTCTTGGTGCCTGTTATGTTTCCTTTTTTGCACCTTCTAGAATTCAATCTTTTATTTTATGGGTGAAACAAAGTATTTTAATTATTATAAAAGGAAGAATTGTTACTGTCAGTATTTATATTATTCTTACAGAGTTATACAAATAATGAAATATTTAAAAATTCATCTTTCTTCTGAAACATGGATATTAGACCTAAAAATATATATGTATTCTCATACACACATAATATACACACACACTAAAGCATAGTATGCACATGAACGTATAGAGAGGATGGTATACGCTTGTGTACAGCACATGATGAAACTCCTTGAGGTGGTGTTCAGAGTGGTGTTGTGACATGGTGTGACAATGGATGTATATAATGCATTGACCTGTTGGAAACAAGAACCGTTGGTGTGACTATCCTGTCCTGTCACAGAGCACTGGCCATATCTTTTGGGATGAGAATGAGTGTATTTGACATTTTATTTGGAAAAATCTCACTTGGATTCCTTTTATGCAGTAACCAGCATCTCCCTCCATTCTTGTGCCTTCCACACACACTTTGTGTTACACAAAGTAGTATTTCTATGCACGGCATGCTTAGAATGGCTTCACTTCAAACCATAGCAGTGTCACTGAATGGTCTTTTTTACTTATGTCTGGAAAAGGAGATTCTCTGATATGCATCATATTTTGATACAATGTGTTGCTTTCCACTATAATGTATGTTATCATACTTGGGCTATATTGAAAAAAACATTTTTTCCTAAGAAAAGGTACCTATGACATCTCTTTCTTACAAAATCTCTTGTATGAGGGACTTTATAAGTATGATGTTTTCCCATGGGTTTTTAATGGTTATTGTTGCTGTTGGTGGTGGTGGTGGTGTTTGATTTAGCTTTTTTTTTTTTTTAGCAGGGGTGGGGTGGGGGGAAAGCTAAGGGACAACCCTTAGTCCCTGAGTTCTCGCCTAGTTCAGGCACACACCGTGCACACACACATTCATGTAGTAGATGCACATTTTTCCCCAACTTAACCTCACTAAAAATCAGGATGAGTTTTTCAATCAGTGGCATGTCCTAGTTACTGCTGGCCACATGACAGTCATGATGACAGAGTCAATATTGTCTTTATTGGCCTGAATAGCAAAAGCATGCACATCTAATTCTGGGTAACTCCTTACTAAAACGTTCATAGAAAGAGACATAACAATATCCAGTCATGTATTGCTTAACCTTCAGAGCCACTAGATGATGTCACTTTTGTGTGACCACAGTTTTCTTACACAAATTGGGACATTTATAATGTCTCTGGAGGACAGAGTTTTATGGGACCACTGTTGCATATGCAGTCTGTCATTGGACCAGAAATGATAATGCTTGGCACATGACCATATTTAGCAATGTTTCGGAATGTTTAAGTCAACTTTGTATAACTGCAAGGGCAGCTAAAGAGCCTAGAAATTATGGCTTTCAGTTACTTTACAGATTATTTAGTCCTGCTATGTCAGCAAGACTCTTCAAGGCACAGAGGCCAAAACTGTATAAAAACCAGAAACAACCATGACTCAGTCAAAGGCAATTCAGCAGAGTCAATCTCTGAAGGCAAAGAACTTTTAGAAGCAATCTAGCCAGAAAACGTTGTTTTTGTTTTCCTTTTTTAGGTTTGCACATAGCTTTTTGAAGTCTCCAGTCAAAATTTCTTACAACACTGTATGTGAATAATTAAAATTCTAAGTGAAAAGTTTTTATTTTCAGTTTAATTACTGGGTTTTGTTTGTAGTGATGGCATGTGAAAATACAATAATGATAGGCCAGACAATACCAATCCCTTGGGAGGTTAAATCAGGAGGATTGTGACTTTGAGTTCAGCCTTAGCCATGTAGAGTGACCTTACCTTAAGAAAAGCAAAACCAACCAAGCAACTAACAAATAAACAAATGAATTTGAGATTCAAAAGAATATATAATTAGCAACAAACATGCTTTTTCTTGCCCCAAAGACAACCTATAGACAAAACAAATTGCTACCTCTTCTAGCCTTCACTGTTTTCCCTAGTTGGTTATGATTTTTGGAACCATTTTTAAGAGGACTGAATAAGTTTGTTGTATTTGTTCTTTCATGGTAGATAACTCTTTATACTTAAAAAATGTGTCTTTAAAAACAAAACGAACAAAACGGCACAGATATAATGTGTAGGAGTATCATTTTGTTAGCGTTCCTTAGTGGTTTAGAATGCTACTTTATTTATAAATTAAGTAGTTGGGTACCAGTGGCTCATACCTATAATCCTAGCTACTCAAGAAAGTGAGATATAGAGAACCATGGTTCAAAACCATCCCAGGCAAAAAAATCCAAGAGACTGTCTCTGATTAACAATAGGTTGCAGTCCTAGTTTGACTGTATCTTCAAGGAAGAAAATTGCTTCACCTTAAGAGACATGGTTGGGCATAAAACACCAGTCAATTGTGAACATGAGGCTCTGAGTGAAGCCCCTCTAGTTGTTCAGAAATTTAAAAAAATAAGTTAATGATTAAATCTTTTAGTTTAGATGTGATCATGTAAAAAGACATCAACACATTAATATTTTTGTTCTAGTTGAAGGGAACAAAAACAAATGGAAATCCATTTCTGATTAATTTGGAATGCTCTCTGAGCAAGCTTATCCTCCTATTCACTTTCTTCTTGAGCTATATTCTATATTTATTTCCACTCACTAATGATGGAAGAAGCTGCTAGAAAGCAGAGAGGTAGAAATAAGCCCACTGTGCTGGGAATTTATCTATACTCACCTACATATGTACATTATTTAAAGGGATACCGTAAACAAGAGTTGATTTTTTTTGTACTTACTAAGATGTCAGAATAGGAGAAAATTACATTAAATAGAAAACTAAAGCTGGGCTCTGGTGGCTTACAGCTGTATCCTAGCTACTCAGGAGGCTGAGATCTAGGGATTGTGATTCAAAGCCAGTCAGGACAGGAGAGTCGATGAGGCTTTTCTCCAGTTAACCACCAGAAAGCTGGAAATGGTGCAGTGGCTCAAAGTAGTAGAGCACTAGCCTTGAGCAGAAAAACTCAGGTTCAGCACTCAGGCCCAGAGTTTCACAGCCACCAACAACAATAAAAACCCTTAAGCCACTTTCAACAGGTGTGTTTAAATGCCATTAGTATGCAATCCATGTTTAGAGAAGTAAGACTAACATAGAAGTAATTGGCATATAACAGAAAAGAAATAGAACTCAAATAGAACTATGGGGAATTAGAGAACAGCATGGATTACTTTTGCTTGATCAAGATAACTTAGAATAAAGTAATTCTCTTCCTTGAAGATATAGTCAAACAAGGACTATATAAAAAAGAAAAAATAGGATCCAAGATCAATATAGTTAGGGATTAGGGGGTAAAGGCAAGGCCTCTTTGAACCTTCCCTTCAAGATGAAATCAAGTTTGCATATTTCCCCTTTCTTTTAAAGATTATTTTATTTATTTTAAAAAGTAATAGATGGAGGTATTTAGTGACTGGGAAATTTTAGTGGCCATAAAATATGTCATATTTTGTCATACTCTGATGTAATACATACTCAGAACACATGCAGCAAATTGGTGAATTCATTACCAACCTATCCATTCATCTCTAAAATCAGGAAAGTAGCACATAGTTCATTCTTCTTTTAGTACTACAATAAAAGGACATACAGATTTTTGATAATTATTTTTGCAACATAAAATACCAAGTAAAAATCATTCTTTACAACCAGAAGGAGCCTATGTAGATACCTCACATGAGGCAAATGAATAAACTTCACCTATAACATATATTTCTAATTTCATTGATGCAGAACAAATTACATAAAGCTACAGGGTAATCTACATTTTTCCCTCTTCCTTACCTATTTCTGTGAGAACAGAAATAGAGCCTGGCTTGGGGCTGAGAAGGTGGCTCAGTGGTAGAGTGCTTGCCTTGCATGCCTGAGGCCCAGGGTTCGATTCCTCAGCACCACATAAGCAAAAAGAATAAAGCCGGAAGTGGCGCTGTGGCTCAAGTGGTAGAGCGCTAGCCTTGAGCTGAAGAACTAAGGGACAGTGCCCAGGCCCAGAGTTCAGGCCCCACGACGGGACCCTCTTCTGCCCCCCCCCCAAAAAAAGCAGCCTGGCTACACAATCAGGACAAAGGTCCCTTCAATAGAGGCTCTGCTTGGCTCACCATGGCCTGGAGTAGTCAGGCCCCCTCCGGCATGACACCAAGGCTAATTGTCCCTGGAAGACTTGCACATAAACAATGAAGGGACTAAGCAGACCTCAGCACCGTGGGCCTTAGCAAGCTTTCACTCAAAACGCTAAAGGATGCATGGAGAGCTCCTGCAGGCTGCGTGAAGCCTCTGATTGGGTCTGGGGAGCTGATGCGGCCCACAAGCTGTTCAAGGACCTTGAAAGTTACATACTTCTCTCCTGAAGGTGTCTTATTAACCCCTGCACACACAGCCCAGGAGCTACCTTCTCTAGGAATCCAGCCTGTTCAGTCAGAGCTTTGCTGATCTTTCTCTCCAAAAAAACTTTGCTGTTTCACTCGCCTCTATATATCCATGCACTCAGTGTTTGAAACCATAGAGACAAAGGACCTGATCCAGGTGTTGTGATTTTTCATTATCAGAAGGAAGTAAAAACCTGTTGTAGAGCTGAACCTCCCTTGTGCAACTTAAAGATAATTTTTTTTAAAAGAAAAAGATGATGAAACTGGGCCTCAGTGGCTCACACCTGTAATCCTGGCTACTCAGGAGGCTGAGATCTGAAGATGGAGGTTCGAAGCCAAACTGGGCAGAAAAGTCCATGAGACTCTTTTCTCCAATGACCAAAAAAGTCCAAAGTAGAGCTGTGGCTCAAGTGGTAGAGGGCTATCCTTGAGCAAAAGAAGCTCAGGGAGAGGTGGGCACCGGTGGCTCACACCTGTAATCTTAGTTACTCAGGAGGTTAAGATCTGAGGATCCCAGTTCAAAGCCAGCCCAGGCAGGAAGTCCATGAAACTCTTATCTCCAAGTAACAACCAGAAAACCAGAAGTGGTGCTGTGGCTCAAGTGGTAGAGCGCTAGCCTTGAGCTGAAGAGCTGAGGGACAGTGTCCAGGTCCAGAGTTCAAGCCCCACAACCCCCCCCCCCCCCCCCCCCCCCCCCCCCCCCGCAAACAAAAGAAGCTCAGGGACAAGCCTCAGGCCCTGCGTTCAAGCCCCAGATCAACACACACACACACACACACACACACAATAACAACAATAATAGTAACAATAATAATAAATAAAAGTATTATGTAAGAATGGCACATTTTTTAATACCTTCTCAGGAAATGCAACTAAATTGAATAATAGCAAAATTAATAATGCAATGATTTTTTAAATCTGTGCTCATATTGCAGAAGTCAGGGGGACAGTCAGGTCCAAGTTTGTGTAGAAAAGTTTCAATGAACACATATCACCCAGCCCCCAAATTATTACTAGTGATTCCTCCCCTTTTTAAATAAATATGGTTGTCCTAGCTCTAGATAAAAATGTCAAAACAATCCTTTTCTGGATTCTAGCGCCCTCTTGTGATAGCAAAGGAATAGCTTCAACTTTCCCTTCCTCAAGCATTTTCCTTGAGGCTGTTCATTGGGGCAAGATGCTGCTTATACTGAGAGGAAAATTGACTCCAAAATATGAATATCCCATAGTGGATCACCTACAGGCACTCTTCAGGATTATCTTAGCTTTAAGTTTTATGTCATTGTGTCATTAAACTTCATCACTGACTTCCCTGTGTGACCTTACTGTCTTCAGACTTCAGGACCCTTTTCTCTTTTCCCAGTAATTTCAGATCAGGGGTGCAGCCCATCTCTCTAGCACTGCTGTCTTAGGTCTCAGTGACTCAGTGATATGATGTACAATGTACGTTCTTTCCACATCCTGGCCTCTGGTGACCTTGAACATTTATCCTCTAATTATTCTATTTTCTGCTCTGCTGTATCTGTGCCCTCCTGGGTGATATCACAGACTTGGTTATCACTCATGTAATTTTATACATGTCACTCTGACCATTTTCCCACTTCCCTCCTAGCTCCCTAAGCCCAACTCCTGCAAGTTTTTGACTCCCATAAGGAACAGTGCTCCATCCATTATGCCAACAATTTACTGTTGCTTCATTGTAATCACACCTCTGCAAAACCCTTTTTAACTCTTGGCTCCTCTTAGGTTTAGCCACTCACTCCTTTGCAAAATTATAAACTCTAGTTAATTCAAGTCTTCCCCTACTTTTTGCCTGCATTCCAGCAGCTGCACATGGACAGAGAAAAACACAGATTCATCTGATTTTAAAATCAAGTTCTAGAATCTCAATGCTAAGTCCCTCATTAGTTTCTAGCCCTTTAGGTTTGAGGTATGTATGTGAGCTCCAGGATTTGAACTTAGGAGCTCACACATGATCAGCATGTTTAGCTTGGTGTTCTACCCTTTGAGCCATGACTCTAGTCTAGCTCTTGGATGGAAACTTAGACTTTTCAGCCCAGGCTAACTTTAAACTGAGATCCTCCAGGCCCCAGCTTCCTGAGTTGCTAAGCAACAGGCATGAGCCACCATCACTCTGCTTCCTATTTATGCTCCTATTTAAATATTACCATTTTTCCTCTCCCATATCCATTCTCACTTGACAACCTTATTTCTTCCCTTCCAGAGAAACCAAAATAAGTAAAAAGGAAATTCCAGATCACAACTGCCCACTTACCAGTATACTCTGCCTTTCCTTTCCAAACTAGGGATATTCAATGTGTCTAAGGCCTAAAGTGATATCTGCTTTATACTACTATATCACTCTTCTCTTACTAGTGACAGTACTTTTCTCCAAGTCTGAAACCCTCACTGAGTTCAAACCTCAGCACTTCCATAAACAAACCCAAACAAACAAACCAACAAGTAAATAACAAGAAGACCCACGCTGATTCTTAGGACCATTTTGGAGATGTTGGTCCAGCTCAATGGCACAGCACTTGCTTAGCATGCTCAAGGCCCAGAGCTCAAGCCCCAGCACCAATATAAAACAACAACGACAAAAATGATTCTTAGGATTTTTAAGACCTCTCCTACTCCTCCCCCACTCCTCTTCTTGCCAAAGAATGTAATTTGGTAGGATGAAACACATGCTTGTGAATTTACATTTTTAATTTACTTTACTTTTCTCTTTCTCCGTATGGAGTTTAAAGTCAGGACCTAGATCCTTGTCTCTTGCCCCCCCTGTTTTGTGTTTGTGTTTGTGTTTCAGATACAGTTTTTCTCTCTGGAACTTTGTGTGTATCAAGCAGTGATCAACTACTTCTGCCTCTGAGGAAATTAGGATTATAGACACAGGACATCATACTCAGCTTAAGTTTTATTTTTATTTATTTTTATTTTTCACACTGGGTCTGGAGCTTGAACTCAGAGCCTGGGCACTGTCCTTGAGCAATTTTGCTCAAGGCTAGTGCTCTACCACTTAAGCCACAGCTCCACTCCCAGCTTTTTTGGTGATTTTTTGGATTTGAGAATCTCACAGGCTTTCTTGCTGGGGCTGGCTTGGAATCCTGATGCTCAGATGGCAAAGTCCTGAATAGCTAAGATTACAGGCATGAGCCGCCAGCCTTAATTTCTTTTTAAAGAGCTTTCAGGTGAGTCTGGCCATCCTGGCAGAGAGAGAGATTTTGGATACTGCTACCCTACAGGTATCTGCTGGGTAACGGCCCACTAGGGAAAAGGAAATGGCAGCACTTCCAGAAATAGGCAACCCCTTTTCTCCCATATACAAAATAAAGATTCAGAAGAGCAACTCACAGAGATGAGTGGAAAGATGGGTGTTGGCAAAGTTACTCTAACAGTGGATCCCCATGTGGAGTGACAGCTGTGGTGCTACAAAACCCGGATCTGCCCTCACAATCCTGCCTTCTGCCTACCACGAACCTTAACCCAACATTCACAATCTGACATGCTCCTTTCGTACATCCATACAATGCCATGGTGGAGAATGCCACACCTGACTCTCACCTTGAAGGGCCACAGTCGAAAGGCAAATGTGTTAAAAATATATGTATTTAACATATATGTACGATACATATATATTAATACATGTACATATTAACATGTATGTGTGATCATTTAACATATAGATGGTGTAAGACGACTCTCCTCTTCTATGTAGATAGAGTGAAATACAAAAGTGAGTACAACCATCCCAATATGTTTCAATAGGCATATTTCAAATATCCCCAAATCCAGAAAATTCCTAATCCCCAGGATTTTGGATAAGAGATACTATATCCCTGGGAGAATCATCACGATTACTACCACTCAGAGAGATCGGTGAGATCAGGTGGCAGTTCCACCAACATCCTATCCAACTCACCTGTTGAGCCGCAATGACTGTCAGACAGACGAGACGGGACAGAATGGTGTTAGAGGACCAGAGCCTCAATCACTCAGCAATGCCAATCTCCAAGGTAGTTCCAGAGAAGACAACACAGCACCTAGTACCTAGCAGGCAGCCATTGATCCTTCAAATATCCCTAATGGAGACACTGGAGATGAATGGATGAGTGTGGGCTTCTGGAATGTAAACAGAGTGTGACGATATTGTGTGTTGTGGAGATACGTCTGGTAAAGGATTTCCATGATGCTGGACAATCTTGAAATTTGATGATCACCTTGAGATCACATTGCCGTCTGACGGCAGGAATGTCACTAGGCCTCTGTCCCAAGCATTCTAGGCCATGCTCAATGGGTCTACATGGGATGGAATGGGTGAACTAACATGGTTTTCACCTCACCAAGGCTGCCTGGCTATAATTACTACCGGGTATACTATCTACCAAGAAATGAAGCCAGTACAAAGTTGCTGCCATGTCACAATGATCCCAGGTAACCAGGTGGTCACCAAGCAACAGTTGCTTCTCTGTGCTCTTCCAAGGATAAAACGGACAGCTCTTCACTCTCGCAGGGGTAAGTATGTGTTCTGGATATAAGCATGCAACCCCCACCTGCAAGTTTCTGCCGATGCAATGTTCATAAAGTTACAGAGCATCTGATCAATGGGCATATATGAAGGTGAAAGAGACTTAGAAAGGGTCTCTGCTTCCAGAATTTACTCTCTACCTCCCTCATTGAGAAGTGGCTGGTGAATGGACTGCTAGTGATGGCTGGATTTCTGGGTAGGTGGGGAATCCTACAAGGTTGCAATGCTGTCCTAAAAGACAAGGAGATGCTTCAAACGGAAACACATTGCACAAATCAATGATAGGGATGTGGGGACATGCAAAGGACCAGTTCTTCTACCATCACTCATCTCCTAGATAGTTTTCCAGTAAGCTGAGCTCTCTCCTACCTCCATGCCCTCTACCCAATATGGCTCCTACCCAGGTGTCTTCTTGCTTCCTTCTTTTTTTTTTTAGTTTGTTTCAACAATTTATTTTAAATTCTATTGTCAAGGTGATGTACAGAGGGGTGACAGTTACATAAGTAAGGTCGCGAGTACATTTCTTGTTGAACTTGTTTCTGCCTCTCTCATTTTTCTTCCACTTACCTCCCACAGACTCAAGTGGTACAGATTATTTTCAACATACTGTCTGTATCACTGTTGCATTGGTTCCCCCTTTGTCCTCTTTGTCTCGCCACTTTTTGTTCCCCTTCCCTTCCCTAATTCAGATAAATGCATTTACCATACCCTGGGTACCAAAACCAGATACAGGGACAACAGGGAATAAATCATAGGGGGAATAATACAAAAGAAACAAGAAATTACATAATACATTTAAAAACAACAACAAAGAAAAACCTCATCTAGGATAATCCTAGCAGATGAGCAGAATAGCTCAATAGCTCTGAATGTGCATATAACCATGTAAGATGATGCTGAGGGAAATAAACTCCAAGACATGGACACAAGAGGGTTTTCTTCCTTCTGTTCCATAATTTGTTCATGTATATGTTCAAACGTCACCTTCCTAACCTGAGCCCTCTACTGCAAATGTCAAACCTGCCTTTGCTTTCTTGGGCTGTTCAAGGTTTTTCACTGTAATGTTTTCATACTACAGGATGGTATAGTAACATAATTGCTTATTTATTGTCTAGAAAGTAAGCATCATACGAGAGTCACAGGAGTAAAGATTTCCATTTCATCCACTTTTCTGTCCTTGATGCCTGAGACTGCTTGAGCCATAGCAGGGGCTCAACAAATATTTCTTGGCTGGCTTGAGTATTATGGAAGTTCTCAGACAGAATTAAACCAATCTCTTCTTTGCTTCTCTATGACATGAGTTGGGCTGGCAAACATTTTCTGGAGAGTTGTGCTGGGAAGGTGGCTCAGTGGTAGAGTGCTTGCCTTGCTTGCATGAGGCCCTGGGTTGGATTCCTCAGCACTATGTACGGAAGTGGTGCTGTTACTCTAGTGGTAGAGGGCTAGCCTTGAGCTGAAGAGCTGAGGGACAGCGCCCAGGCCCAGAGTTCAGGCTCCACAGAAGTCTAGAGTAAATATTTTACATTTCTGGGCCAGGAAGTGTCTTTCTCGATTACTCCAGTCTGGTCTGGATCAGGAAAGCAGCCACACATGCCACACACAGTAGGAAAACGAGTGGATGATAGATCAAGAGCAAAGAAAGGGGACCCTTGGGACTTGGGGACCAGAAGTCTGTGGAAAGAGTGGGATGGGAAGTTGGTGAAAGTGATAATGAAACTTTGTGCAAGGTAACACCATACACAAATATGTTTGATACATTTGTCATCATGTCGTCACAACTAGTACAGAGCTTATTAATGAATTTAAATTTTCTTTTGGCCTAAGATCCCAGCACTCAGGAGGCTGAGGAAGCAAGACCCTATCTCAAAAGAGTCTCTCAGAGAGAGAAAGAGAGACAGAGACAGAGACAGAGACAGAGAGAGACAGAGACAGAGACAGAGACAGAGCATGCAGACATGTGCATGTGCACATATATACACAACTCACAGCATGTTTGTCATTGTGGGACCATTTGAGGAGATTAGGAGGAAGAGAATGTTCAAGAATGTTTGACACTGAACAATCCATTGCATTTGTTAATGAAGATGGCAAAGTGAAACTCACTAAAGTTAAGGAATAATAGAAGGTAATGGGCACAGGGAAAGTGAGAATAAATAGGGAGTCCAGCTGATTAATGTTCTGGAAATAGATGTGTGAAATACTACAGTGAAACCTCTTTGTACAAGTAACATATGCTTGGGGAAAAACATGGATGAGATGAAGGTTAAACATGTCCTGTCTGGAAGGTGGGTGCTATTGGGAGAGAAGAGGGGGAACAGAGAGGTGAAGGATTGTGAACATGGTCATAATACGCTCAAGGTACAAGGTGGGAAAATGAAACTATGATACTTATTGAGAGATTAGCTTGAGAAGAAAGTGGATGAGGAGGAGGAAGAGTGATTGGGGGTGAGGATGATAAAGCATACTCATAAATGTAAAAAGGAAACCCTTTTGTAGCGCTAATTTATGCTAATAAAAATGTGGGGCGGGAGCACGGGACCAGTTTGGCTTTCATTAAATACAAGAAAACTGGCAGGGTACTTACCAATCCTCCCGGTGAAGCCCTTTCTTTTTCTCAGTAAATATTTTATTAGTTTATTCCACAAATATTCATTTACTTATTTTGTCGGTTGTAGGGCTTTGGGCTCAGGGCCTGGGTGTTGTCCCTAAGCTCTTCAGCTCAAAGCTAGCACTCTACCACTTTGAGCCACTGTGCCACTTCTGGTTTTCTGGTGGTTAATTGGAGATAAGAATCTCACATTCTTTCTTATCTGGGCTGGCTTTGAACTATGAACCTCAGATCTCAGCCTCCTAAGTAGTTAGGATTACAGGTGTGAGTCACCAGTACCTGGCTCCACAACTATTTATTGACTGTGTACTTTGTGCCAAGAATGTTTAGGGTAGCACTGAATGAACAAAGATCACCCACTCAAGGATTTTTATATTTTATTGCATAGGACAGAATAAATATGCATTAGATATGGGAATAGGTGATTTTAGATAGAAGAACAGGAGGACTTCCTTGAGGAAATTCTGTTAAACAGAAAATGGGAGAATACTTAAAAATCAGTCATGTTAGTACCGAAAGACAGTTCTTTCATTATCTTTTATTGCTGTAAAATGTCAGTGGCCTTAAATAGATCATTCTAACTTTTTTTTTGGTCATTCATGGGGCTTAAACTCAGGGCTTGGGTGCAGTCCCTGAGCTTTTTGCTCAAGGCTAGTCTGGTGGTTAATTGGAGATAAGAGTCTCATAGACTTTCCTGCTCAGGCTGGCTTCAACCCGTGATCTTCAGATCCCAACCTCCTGAGTAGCTAGGATTACAGTTGTGAGCCACCAGAGCTCACATTCACTTTTTAATTTTTGATAGAGTTTCACTTCCTTCCTATTTGTGTGCCTAAGTCACATTCTGCCTACTTTTACTCATTGCTGGAATCAGAAGTTAACACCATCATGCTTATCTGGCCTGGTACTGGGATCTTTCTAGTCCCAGCCATTGACATAGCTTAGGATGACTGGACTATGCCACTATGCCCAGCTATGAGATTTGGAAAGAGGTATAACAGACTTTTCTATCCAAACTGGCCTTGAACCATAATCTTCCTGTTTTCATCTCAAGTAGTTAGAATTACAGGTGTGGGTCATCAGCACCTCTCTTTGCCTATTTTTTAAAAACTGGATTGCTTTTTGTTTTTGAACTATAGGCATTTTTATATATTTTGGATATATATTTCTAACAAAAGACTTAATTTGCCTAACTTTCTGCCAATACTTTTTGTAGGTTATCTCTGAATTCTCTTGGAATTATATTGGATAAATAGAACTTTTAAATTTTGATTACAAACAACTTTTGGTTTTCTCTGTCCTCTGGTATCATATTGAAGAACAAATTGCCAAATTTAATGTCATAAACATTTTGTTTATGCTTTCTTCTATTTTTACAGGTTTAATGTTCATATTTAGGTCTTGAATAATTTTTGCATATGGTGCGAGATAGGGATCTAACTTTATTGTTTTATGAGTGGACATACAGTTTTTCCCTGTACCATCAAATGGCCTTGACACCCTTTGGAAATCATTGAACAAATATGTGAAAGTTTATTTCAGGGCTCCCTTTCTCTCAATCCCAATGGTCTGAATATCTGCTTTTAAGTAAGTGCTAAACCATGCTTATTCTTATAACTTTGTTGATGACAAAATTTTCATTCAGAGGAGAGGCCTCAGCAAGCTCAAAGGACTAGAGCAGAGGTTGGCAACACTTTCTGCAGAAAATCAAATAATAATTATGTTGGACTTCACAGGCCATAGACATTGTACCAACCTGTGTGCCCCCCCCTTTTCTTATAAAACTTTCTTCCTGAAAACAGTAGCAGGAGCCAGGCACTGGTGGCTCATGCCTGTAATTCTAGCTACTCAGGAGGCTGAGATCTGAGGATCACAATTCCAGCCTGGGCAGTAAAGTCTATGAGACTCTTATCTCCAAGTACCTACCAGAAAACCAGCAGTGGAGCTGTGGCTTAAAGTGGTTGTGTGCTAGCCTTGAGCAAAAATTGCTCAGGGACAGTGCCCAGAACCAGTTTAAGCCCCACAACCAAAAAACAAAATAAAAACAAATAAGCAATAACAGCAACAACAACAAAGACAGTAGCAGGACACCCTAGTTTCAGTGGTTCATGCCTATAATCCTAGCTACTCAGGAAGCTGAGATCTGAAGATCATGGTTTGAAAATCCATGAGACTCTCATCTCTAATTAACTACTAAAAAGGCAGTAAGTGGAGCTGTGGCTCAAGTGGTAGAGCACTAGCCTTGAGCAAAAGAAGCTCAGGGACAATGCCTAGGTCCTTAGTTCAAGCCTAGAACCAGCACCAAAATAATAAAACTTAAAAAATTAAAATAAATAAAACTTTGTATTTTTGAAGGCTTGAAGGATGGCCAGCACTTTAGGAACAGTGATGAGAGTAGAAAATAATGGAAGAAGGTGGAGAGAAAAGCAGGGGCCAGATCTCATGGGCCTGTGGACCCCAGGAGGACTGGATTTACTCTCCTTCATTATCACCTGCCACTCACCAACCATCTATCAAGGACCTGCCAAGAGCCAGGAATTGGATTACATAGCAGTTAGCTCAATGTAGACCTCCCATAGTTCCATATAGAAAAGAAGCTTAAGATGTTTGGGGCAATCACATCACTTTCTTACCATATGTATGTAGACCTTGTGATTCTGTAGCACCACAGTGAAGGCAGTAAGTCACACGGTTGCATATTCCTTCTCTGAGTACAGACATATATTACTTCCTATATCTGAACCATGAGAGCCTCTCTCAGTTCTCTGATCCTTTTCTCAAGAACTGTTGCAACAGCCTAAACAGGTTGCAGCTATGATATCATTTTGTGCCACACTAACCTCCAGCCGATGCAATTCTAATCACATGGACAGTTTGTAACTGTGTGAAATCATTTTCATCACAAGGAGTCAAGGTCAAAATCCTAGCATGGCATGGGAGGCCCTGCATGCCAAGCCCTTGTCAACTTCTCAGCAATATCTGCCATCTGTCATCTTCATGGAAAGTGTTGGGTAATGGCCCAGGACTCAGTACACACACACACACACACACACACATACACACACACACACACACACACACACACACACACACGAGAATGTGTTTGAACATGATTAAACTTGAGATGACAACCTATAGTCAAGATGAGCATTTTATGCCTGGGTGGATATTCTTGTTGGTCCTCACACACTGTAGGCCGTAGCAGCCATCATTCTCAATCTGCAGATGAGAAGGTAAAAAGCACAGCTTTCCCTGACATGGTCACAATATTCAAACTCAGGGATTCAGGCTCCCTGATCTGTGTTATAGGAAACGTGAGGCCCCTCACTGAATGTGTTCTTGTAACATGTAGACTGAAACTGCCCTGATATCCAACACTATGTACATTCTCAGGCCTGGGAATCAGAGTTTGAGCCAGGCTCAGAGATCGAAGTTTGGAGGCTAGCCAGCTTCTTAGGCAAGGTGTAAGCATGATGACTATGAGAAATATTGCTCTGACATGAACTTTTCCTGTGAAGCAAAGAATTTTGTTTCAGGATTGGGGACTAAACTCAGGGCCTCAGACTGGACTTACGCCCCCAGTTCTTTTCACTTGTGTCTTCCAGGTAAGGCCTTGTGATTTAACCAAACAGTCTTGGACCACAATCCTCCCTTTACACCTCCTATATAGAATTACAGATATTTACTACCATAACTAGCTGTGTGCTTTGAGATAGAGTTTTGCTTTTAGTCCAGGCTGGCCTCAAACTTCAAGCCTGTCTCTAACTCCTGAGTAGCTGGGATTGCAGAAATACACCACCACACCTGGACTCTGTTTCTAGATACTTAGGAGACTGAGATCTGAGGATCATAATACAAAGTCAACCTGGGAAGGAAAGTCCAAGAGACTCTTATTTCCAATTAAGTAAGAAAAATAAAAATAAAGCCAGAAGTGGAACTGTGACTCAAGTGACAACACACTAGTCTTGACCACAAAACACCTTCAGGCTCTGTGCTTAGGTTCTGAGTTCAAGCCGCAGGACCAGCATACACACACACACACACACACACACACACACACACACACACACACAAATTATGTTTGTCTTAAGTTTTGTCTCCATTAAGATCCTTCTTAATGGATATCAACAAAAAAGCCAGGTGGTGACACCCTTGTAATTCTATCTACATGGGAAGCATAGGCAGGAAGATCATTGTCCTGCGCAAAAATTTGAGATTTTACCTGACCCAACTAAAGCAAAAGGAGATAAGAGTGTTACTCAAGTAATAGAGCAAACCCTCATATAACCAAAAATAAGGGGGAGAAAAGTAGAAATAGGATTCTTATCAATGCAGATTTCAAACTATGATCTAACAAGTAAGCAAACCATAGTAGAGAATCTAGGTCACCACAAGTCTTGAAAAGAGGCCAAAGTAGAAAAATCACAAGATGTACGTGAAGTTGGAGTGAATGGGATAGAGTGACATCCAGCATACATGCCCACTGGCTTTGTGCCTATTCAAAAGTTGCTTAACTAGAGCCTGTGTTTCTTCTTTCAAAGGTTAAAATAGCAATGTCCTTGAGCCATCCCTCAGGATGGTTGTGAAAACTCCAGTGGGAGATTTTGCTGGATGGCCCTGTGCTTCCCCAGTAAGTAGAGTCATGGGTGACCAAGTTTCATTTCATGTCACAGCTTTTTTACAAAGAACATAAGCAACAGAGGGGATATATGCCACATAGACAGGATTTTGAATCTTCTAGTCTGTGGGATGAGTGGAAAGGGATGCCCAGCTGGTAGGGATGCTCTGGTCTGGGAAAAAAGAGGGGGCAGTGACCTTGCCTGAGATACTGGGGCCACAGGGTGGCAGACAGTGCTGGGAACTGGCTTACATGTCTCTGAAATCATCTGTAATTTTGTAAATTCCCCTGAATTGGAATAGCTTAAGCTGGTACTTAGTGCACACCTGCTTACCGCCTCACAGGTGTTTCCTGTTGGATGAACTATTACAGGTAGCTGGAGTTTGGACTGGTCTGTGGTCATGCTATAGGTTTGTAAGATGATGATGATGGTGATGATGATGACATTGATTTGATGTTAGAGAAAGAACTCAGGGTGTTTCTCATGATAAGCACAGATTCTGCGACTGAGATACATCAATCCTAGATTGTGTGTGTGTGTGTGTGTGTGTGTGTGAGAGAGAGAGAGAGAGAGAGAGAGTACATGTTGGTACTAGGATTCTAGGGTTCAGGTTCTAGGCACTGTCCCGTAGCTTTTTCATTCAAGGCTGGTGTTCTGCCACTTAAGCCATAGCTCCACTTTTGGCTTTTTTGTGGTTAAGTGGAGATTCAAATCTCATGGACTTTCCTCTCTGTGCTTGTTGAAAACTGCAATCCTCAGATCTCACCACCCTGAGTAGTTAGGATTACAGGTCTGAACCACAGGCACCTAGCACAACTCTAGATTTAAGGAGAAAGGAAAACCACAAAGCTTCTCTTGTTATGCCTCATATAGAAAGGGATGCTATTTTTGAAGCTGAGTTCAAAGAGAAGCAGTTCTGTCTGTCTGGGATGCATGAGTGGCTTCTGGTGGCCATCACTAGGCCTGGTCACTTCTTTGACCTTCCATGATTTAGTGGCAAAGAAACACAATTTACAATGTACCTGATCCATGTCCAGCACATCTCTCCAGTGAAGAAAGACATCACCCATGGCTCTAGAATAACTCCTATGCAAGTATGGCAAAGAACCTATTTTCAGATGAGAGTTATTTTTATTCATTTTATAAATCTGATTATTCTTTCACATCTTGGCTACTGCCTTCTTTTTTTTTTTACTTTTATGCTCCCATGTTTGTCTCCTCAATTGGGGACAGAATAGGTATTCATTAACTCCAAATGGATCAAAGACCTCGAAGTCAAAGCAGACACCCTGAAAACATTACAGGATGGAATAGGAGAAACCTTAGGTCTCCTTGGCACAGGCAGAAATTTTCTTAATAGAGACCCAGAAACACAACAAATCAAAGAAGGTTGGACAAATGGGATTGCATGAAGCTGCAGAGCTTCTGCATGGCAAAGGACATAGCTAGCAAGATCAGTAGAAAGCCCATGGATTGGGAGAAGATCTTCTCTAGCCAAACAACAGACAAGGGTCTCATATCTAAAATACACTTGGAACTAAAAAAATTAAATCCTCCAACAACAAATCCTCACAGAAACAACTGCCCAATAAATAAATGGGCTAAAGACTTAAACAGAAACTGCTCTGAAGAGGAAATAAGAATGGCAAATAGACATATGAAGAAATGCTCAACCTCTCTAGCCATAAAAGAAATGCAAATCAAAACAACATTGAGGTTCCTCCTCACCCCAGTTAGAATGGCTATAATCAAGAATTCTAATAACAACAGATGCTGGAGGGGATGTGGACAGAAGAGAATCTTGCTACATTGTTGGTGGGAGTATAAACTTGTTCAACCACTTTGGAAA
>NW_012267339.1:1545416-1580650 GCF_000151885.1 Dipodomys ordii
CTTTGGAAAGCAGTATGGAGGTTCCTCAAAAGACTCCACATAGAGCTCCCCTATGACCCAGCAATCCCACTTTTGGGCATTTACCTAAACGATCACAAACAAGGCCATAGTAAGGCTACCAGCACAACTATGTTTATTGCAGCATTATTTACCATAGCTAAGAATGGAACCAATCCAGATGCCCCTCAGTAGATGAATGGATCAAGAAAATGTGATACACACACACACACACACACACACATGCACACACACACACACACACACACACACAATGGAATTCTATGCCTCCATAAGAAAGACTGACATTGCCCCATTTGTTAGGAGATGGAAAGATTTGGAAAAAATTATATTAAGTGAAGTAAGCCAGGCCCAAAGAGACATAGATCCCATGGTTTCCCTTATTTTCAATAACTAGTACATGTGTAGGACAAGTAGAAAAGTTCAAAAGCTATGTACATATGACCATATAAGATGATGCTAAGCAAAATGAACCCCAAGATAGGGACACAATTTTTTTCTTTCTTGCTATTGTTTCTAACATATTTATAATGTACCATGTACGTTTTTTTTTGTTTCTTTGTATCTTCCTCCCCCACAGTTTAACCGCTGTTTTCACTGTATTTGATGTTGGTGCCCTGCATCTTGTATATACACTTCTCTGATTTGGGGAGGGGAAGGGAAAAACACAATGCTTAAATAGGGATACAGGCTGACCCATTGTAACAATGAGATGTATAAGACACTATGTTGAAAACTAACTTTACAACTATGTTGAGAACTAAATTTACAACTTTGGCTGGGGTGTGGGGGGGTAGTTGTGGAGGTGGGAGGGAAGGGATGAAAGGGGAAAAACAAAGGAGGAGGCAACAATGCTCAATAAAAAATGTACTCATTATCTTACTCATGTAACTGTAACCCCTCTGTACAGTATTTTTACAATAAAAAAGTACAACAAAAGAATAGGTATTCATTTTTTCTTTTCTTGGCCTGTTTCTTTGGGTTAGAGGCAGCTTTAAGATAACTGTATTTTTCAGGACAGGAAGTTCTGGGGTCCAAGAGGAGCAGTCTATGGCCTTCCACCAAAACACAAAACCTATGTTCTTTACTCCACTTCATTTCCAGCAATGGAATAGATTCCTGGGCCTTACTATCCTTAATTCCAAATGGTAGGAGAAAGAAACCAGCTATTTCCCTAGCATTCCTTATTTGTAATGGAAGTTGAAATGGTCAAAGCACAGACCGATAGAGAATCAAGATGAAGCATAATCTAGACAGCTGATGTCAAAATTCTAAAAAGATTTCTGGCTCTGCTCAGCATGTCTAGTAGGATCAAAAGAGAAGACTAATAATCTGTCTCAGAGGGACTCAACGGACAGCAGTTAGCAACTCTTTAGCAGATCATCAAATCAATCAAAGTAGGTACAAGCCAGGACAGCGATGTTGTCTGACATATTCTTAGGTGCTCTGAATAAATTAGGTGTTTAATCAAATACTACCGTCTCCTGCATGTGTCGTTCAACCTCTTCAAAAAATCCAAACAAACATAAGGGTTAAAGTCTTGGTATTCCAAATGTGGGATGCAAACTACTATGTTGAAATCACCCAGGAAGTTGTTAGAAATAGAAAACCTATTCCTTCAACACGCCTTGTCTTGCTCTGCAGTGCTAGGTTCAAACTCAGGGACTAACACACACTAGCCAACCTCTACCATCTCCAGCTCCTGCTTTTAATTCTCATCAGGTGATTTATTCACATATTTTAAAATACGGATTCAAAATAACAGATTCACAGTACTGGGAATTGAACCCAGTGCCTCTCTAAAGAATCCATTTCTTGCCTGGTACCTGTGGCTCAGGCCTCACCCCTATAATCCTAACTGTTCAAGAGGCTGAGATCTAAGGATCATGATTCAAAGCCAACTGGGGAAGGAAAATACATTAGATTCTTATTTTCCAATTAACCACCTAAACGTTGGAATTGGAAGCATTGCTCAAGTGATGGAGCATCAACTTTGAGTGAAAAGCTAAGGGATGGTGCCCGGGTCCTGAGTTCAAGCCACAGTACTGGCATGCACACACACAGAAAAGAATACATTTGTTAAAGCATAGATGAATACATTATCAGGACTTTCCATTTAACATGAGGCTTAGAAACAACAAAGGACTGGTCTGGAGGTGTGGCTCAGTGGAAGAGCATTGCCTAGCAGGCACAAAGCCTTGGCATCCATCCCAGCACCATAGGAAAAGAAGAAGAAAGACGAAATCAAAGCCGCCAACTCACCTAATTATGACGCGAATTATGCTGCTGCAAGGGAAGGCAGCCCAGACCTCAATACTGTGGCAGCAGTCCAGCCATCCCGCAGATAGCTACCCTTGGAGGTTTTCCAAGTGAGATTTCAACTGGGATCCATGCCTCCTACAGAGACAAATGTCTGTCTGGGGGTGGCTGCCAGCTCCGAGGGGCCCCCAGGAGGGACAGTCTCACAGTGAATCTCAAGAGGGGGGGATGAGGTTCCAGATCTACTGGCCTGGAGAAAATGTCCAGGAATTAATGACTTGCCCTAATTAGTTTCTTAGGTCCTCTTTCTCCTCCATTAGCTGGTTATCCCCTCTCAGGCCTTTCTTGCCCAGTGGGATTCAAACTGACAGACACCCTAAAACCTCCAATCAGCTTGGGGATGGTTTGCTGACGTTTCTGGCAAGGGGGCTGAAAGAGGAGGAAATTCACGTCATAGAAATCTTTTTATATCTGTCTCTGAGCAATGATATCCTGAGGACAGCGTCTCTGGTGCTAACAGCAACCTTATTTTGGAAACGGCAGGATCAAAACCCAATTTTAGCAAGTGGTTTCACTCTGTGTAAACTTCCTGCCATTTGCTAGCCTCAGAGTAAGCTGGGTCTGTCTTCTTTTCAGTCTGCCTTCTTAAAAAAAAATTACAAGCAGGAAGATGACTAGGGTTGAAAAGGAAGCAAGCAAAAGCAAAGCAGAAGCAGGGTTAGGTTTCACTGCAAAGGCCCATTAGAGATCAGAGGTTAAAAGAGGAAAAAGCTTGCTCTTGGAACCTTCTGCTTTTTAATGCTGTCCTTTCCTAAATGAGAAATCCAATAACATGGGAAGACTGATAAGAGAAACACTAAATTAAGTTACATGCCAAAGGATCCAGGGGGGGAAAGAGATGAGTTTATTTTGTTTTTAAAGAATAAAGGACCAGGTACTGATGGCTCAAGGTTCTAGTCCTACCTACTCAGGAGGCTGACATAGGAGGATCACAGTTCAAAGCCAGTGAGGGCAGAAAGTCCCATGAAAGTCCATGAGACTCTTTATTTCCAGTTAACCCCAAAATCCAGAAACTGTCACTCAAGTGTTTGAATGCCTTCCTTAAAGACAAAGCTAAGAGAGGGTGTTCTTGTCCTGAGTTCAAGTGCCAACTTTGGCACTAATATAAATATTAACAATAATAATAAAGGATAAGCAGAGCTTATTTTACCACTAATACATAAAAGCAAGCTATCACTTAATATAACTTCAAACTGCTTAAATCGAATCTGGTATCATATAGGGATCAAAAGCAAAAAGGAACACTGTTAGTACAATTAATAAGTGCCAATCAGGTTCTTGGGATCAGCTTAAGTGCGATACTTTTTCTCATAACTAAGAAAAAACACCTGTGTCCCTCATAAGGCTGTGCTGAAAAAATACCTGCTCCACCAGGAATCAGGTTTACATGTAAATCAAAGCAATAAGTTCTGAAGTAATGGGAAGCACTGACATTTGTTAAGGAGGAATGCTTGCTGAGGTTTCAAGCTGCCTGAATCTCTTAGTAGAAAGGGAGGAATGGGTGTCTGGTTGGTGTTCACAGGGCACCTGCTGAGGGATGCTTTCAGGACCCCAAAGAACACCCAAATCAGAGGCTGCTTTAGCCCTACTTAGATCAAAGTATTTGCATTGAATGTACACACATCATCACCAAATTAAATATCATTCATAATATAATGTAAAATGTTATACTGAGCTGTTTGGGGGAATAATGACAACAACAGAAAAGTCTGTACATGTCCAGTACGGATGCAGGTCTTTTTCCTGATATTGTCAATATGGTGGCATGAATGTGGAGATGCAGAATCCACAGATATTCAGGCACAGTACTGCATGGTACTGCAGTTGCTTGTAAATAAGCAATGAGGGGGATGGGGTGGTATAGGAGCAGACCAGGGCAAAATCACAAACTTTCTAACGAACAGATTAATGGTTTCTTTCTTGCTTGCAATACTGAAGATAGAACCAAGGCCTTGAACCTGTTATGCAGTTCTCTACCCCCAACCCACATCTGCAGCCCTTGTATCATTAACATGTTTGAAAGAAGTTTCAGGTTTTTAAGGCTATCTTGGAACCTAGATCTTTAGATCTCAGCCTCCTAGGCATGAGCTACTGGTACCTGGCTTTGAAAGGAGTTTTGATATAAACATATAGATGGCAAAAATTTTATTTCACAGTTTATTCTAAACCAAATAACCAATTGATCTACAAATACAGTTTTAGGTATAATTACAACTTACATTAAAAATATTATTGGCAGTAACTGGTGGCTAATGCCTGTAATTCTAGCTACTCAGGAAGATGAGATCTGAGGATTATAGTTTGAAACCAGCCCTGGCAGGAAAGTCTGTGGGACTGTTATTTCCAATTAACCACCAAAAAGCCAGAAGTGGAGCTGTGACTCAAATAGTAGAGTTCTATCCTTGAACACAAAAGGTCAGAGACAATGCCTAGGTCTGAATTCAAGTCACAGGACCCGCACAAGAAATAATAATTATTATTACTTTTATTGACTGAGTATGATGGTACATATGTACTTGTAATCTCAAGTCTTAGGAAGCTGAGGCAGTAAGGATCATGTGAGTACAGGAGTTTGTGTCTAGCTGGGGAAACGCTGTATGACCCCAAGTGAATTTATTTAAAAAAAAAAGAAATAATTTAAAGATTGGTAGGAACTGTTGGAGAGCAAAAGGACTGAAGAGAACACTAACATACAAGACCTAAAATAAATCAAGAACAGTGTGGGAAGAATTAGGCCATGGCATAGGACACTTGCTTTTCACAGATGGAGACCAAATGCCCACCCCTTGTCCTTTTAGCAAAGTTCAAAGGAACTGAGCTGTCCTAAGTCACACTTATTCCAGAAAAATAAATGTTAGATAAATTCTGACTTGGGAAGTAACTAAAGTGGAGAACAGAAGTGGTGGCACACACCTGTAATCCCTCCAACTCTCAAAGAATTAGATCATGGCCTGAGACTAGCTTCAGGCAAAAGTAAATGCTATAATACAAAAACAACCCTGAAAAGCAAAAGGATCACCAGCATGGCTCAAACAGTATAGTAAGTAAGAGGCCTTGAATCCATTGCAGAGAGATGGAGGAGGAAAAGAAGGGAGGGGCTGGCTGCCTGTAGATGTTGCTAGATGAATCTCAGAAGACTGAGATTGGAAGGATCGTGGTTTGAAACCAGCCCCAACAGAAAAGCCCATGAGATTCCATCTCCAAAAGAACCAGCAAAGAGCTAACATGAAAGTATGCTCCAGGTGGTAGAAAGCCAACTGAGCAAGTGCCCACAAAGTCATGAGTTCACCTCCTGCTACCAGCAAAGGAAAAGAAAGAAGTGACCAAAGTCCTCTTTTTCCATTGGGGATAAATAGAGTTAACAAACAGAATCAATTTATCTTACACACTCATAACAAAAATCATTTCTGGGAACCCCAAAAGTGAGTTTGTTTCCACCAGAATGCTCCAAGCAGTTTGAAGGGAATGCCAGCTCAGTTTAGCAAGACTGCTGCTTCCTTCCGATGCCAGTTACCAGTGCCACTCTCCAGCACTGACCAGCTGGTGCCTATGACCCATCTTTAGGTTGAGTTAACTTGTTAGAGAACTCTTAGAATGCGGAAGTAACTTTAATGCATTATTTCAATTGATAGGACACAGATAAGCCATCAGAGGAAAAGACACACAGCCTGAGATCCAAAAGGGTCCTGGGCTCCAGAGTTTGTGTTTGAGCGTGTGTGTGTGTGTGTGTGTGTGTGTGTGTGTGCACTGCCTTCTGGCACAAGGGTGAATTCTTGCTCACCATGTAACTCTCCACAGGCTTGGATGTCCAAGCCTGAAGCCTGTTCTTGTTGGTACCTATGGGAGCTTGATTTCCCAAGCATGGCTGATGCCAGAACAACTGTGGGCAGACTGAGTAGCAAAGAGGTTCTGGTCCACTTCTTCCAGACTGCGTGGAGAAGCAGTAGAGCTCATCTGTTCATTGTCTTAGCCTCTGGTAACATTCCTAAGCCCCCCCACCTCCCTCAGGAAGGAGCCCCCTCCGGGGTTTTGTGATCTAGCTCTTTGGGAAGGGGCAGGTGACAGAATTTCTTCATGACCAGCTCAATAGAAAGGCTAAGGAAGATAAGGGTTTTTATGACCTGCCTTAGGGAAGAGAAGTTGGAATTTCTATGACCATTCTTGCAGAGAGAGTTATGAGCTAGCAACTATGGACAAAACTCCAAATACACAGATTGCAGTATTATTAGGGCAAGCCTAAATAATTCTAACTTAGGAAATTCCTATTTCTTTCATTTTTAAATGTCCTCACTTGTTTCATGTTATGTAGGAAGGAGTTGAGTACATTCTCACCCCAATATATTTTGTGTTGGCAAATTATTTTGAGCCAAAACTATTTGAGAAGCTGTAGGTACTTCGAAGGCGTTCTCTCTCCCTGTTCCTACCTAATGACCAGGTTCATGGGCTTTCAAAATGAGAAAAGCATTGATTGGCAATCATTAAACAAATGCACCTGTACAGACTTAGAAACTAACAGTAAATAACTTATCTTCTTGTCACTCTAACCCATTCCTCCCTGTGTCTCCTATTGCTTCTCTATAATTTACTCACTTTCATCCATACCCCTTTGGCTTGTCATTTCTTTTTTCTAAAAGCTTTAAAAAGCTTTCTACTCCTGTCACCAATTAAATAATCCAAAAGGGTTACTAGGCATCAAATGTACCCCAAACTTTCACCTACAAACCTGGTAGCTCACCTTATCCCATTAATGGCCCCCAGGCCTTTGAACTTGGCATCATTCCTAACTTACAACTCCTTAATCGGAGAGGAGCAGTAGTGCAATGAAACATGCATCTTTACAATGTCATGTTTATACTTTAGAGTTTTCCTTTGTCTATTGGTTTGGAGCTAACCCGTGCTCCTAACTACACCTTCCATATGTCTGTTCCAAGACGACACAGAAAGAATAAGGAGTCAGCTGCTGGTGGCTAATGCCTGGAATCCTAGCTACACAGGAGGCTGAGATCTGAGAACTGCTTCTGTCTGCATTATTTTGTACTTTTTCATGGACAAGAAAATGTTTAGTAATGCATGTGTGCCTCCTTCCCAGTTCATCTGTCTCATGTCATTTTGAGGCTGAAGGCCAGGCCAGAAAACATGTACTATAAATATACACACAGACTCTTGTATGCATGTATTTCTTCATTCCTTCATTTATTTCAGGTGTTTAAATTGTAGCTTCTTTGTGTGTGTGTGTGTGTGTGTGTGTGTGTGTGTGTGTGTGTGTGCCCAAACTGGGCTTGAAGTCAAGGCCTTTCATCACTTGACTTTTTCATTCAAGGCTAGTGCTCTATCTCTTGAGTCACAACTCCAGTGGTGGGTTTTTTGCTGGTTAATTGAACATATGAGTCTCATGGGTCTGGTGCTTGAGGAGCCTATGATGCTAGCTACTCAGAAGGCTGACATTCCATACTAGCCCGGGTGGAAAGGCTGCGAACTTTTATCTTTAATTAACCACCAAAAAAAGCCAGAAGTAGAGCTATGGCTCAAATGGTAGAGCACTAGCCTTGAACATAAAAGCTCAGGGAGAGTGCCTATGCCCTGAATTTAAGCCACAGAACCAGCACACACACACACACACACACACACACACACACACACACACACACACACACACACAAAACAGAAAGAAGAAAACAGTAGTTGTATGGACTTTTCTGTAATGTGACTGTCAGAACTCAGGCTTCTGAGTAGCTAGGATGATAAGCATGAGCCACCAGTGCCTGCCAAATGGTGAAGTGTAACTGAACTCCCAAGTTAAAACTGCTGCCATTCCTGATCCAGCTCATCCCATTTTTGTTGATTAGCATTAGTAACTTTCTGACAGGTTATACGGTATGTTTTTGTTTTTGTCGGTCATGGGCTTGGGCACTGTCCCTGAGCTCTTCATCCCAAGGCTAGTGCTCTTCCACTTGAGCCACAGTGCCACTTCCACTTTCTAGTGTTTAATTGGAAATAAGATCTGAGAATTTTAAGGTTCAAAGCTAGCCTGGGTAAACAAATCCAGGAGAATCTTTTTTTTTTTTTTTTCGGTTGTGGAGCCTGAACTCTGGGCCTGGGTACTGTCCCTCAGCGATTCAGCTGTAGACTAGCGCTCTACCACTTGAGCCTCAGCCCCACTTCCAGCTTTTTCTGCTTATGTGGTGCTGAGGAATCGAACCCAGGGCCTCATGCATGTAAGGCAAGCACTGAGCCACCTTCCAAGCCCCATAGGAGAATCTTTTCTCCAATTAACCACCAAAAAAGCCAGGAGTAGAGATGTGGACAGAGTATAGATCCCGAGTTTAAGCTCTAGTACCCCCAACCACACACGGGAACACAAGTGCAAGATGTAGGAGGTGAAAGAATTTACACTGGAGCAGTGGCAAGAGACAGACCTTAAGGAAATACTAGAGTTTTCATTTTACCTGGAAGATAGAATGGAAAGAAAGTTCCAGGAAGGATTCTGTGCTTAGCATAGGAAAATGAATTGGGGTTGGGTCAGAGACAGGCCTGTCACTTGGGTAACTACTTTGTGGTAATGAGGATGGAACAAAGGAGATAAATTATAGACTACAAGGAGAGAAGGTTGGTTCCTTGGCGTTAAGGACCTGAGTGGGAGTCATTGCCAAACATTCAGATAGTCAAATTGAGAACAGGTTTGAGTGTGAACTCTGGTTTAGATTTGCTGACCTGTCTGGGTATTTAGGATTGGAGCTCAGGCAGTTCACAGCTGTGAGTTATCAGCAAATGAGTGACAGGTGTAGCCAGTGGGACTCTTGGAGCATTCTTTTTTGGTGGAAGAATTTCCAAATGGGGCACCTTCAATTTTGAACTCTAGTATCCTTCTCTTGAAATTGCCATCTATTTTAACATCTGGACTCCTCTAGATATTAAAGCAAGCTGGGAACATGGCTTAGCCTAGGGTGAGGTCCTGGGTTCAGCCAGCACTCTCCCAGTTGAGCCATAGCTACACTTGAGGCAAATGTAATAGAAGGGAAGTACATGTTTTCTTGAAGTGTTAGCTCAATCTTGCAGCTCTAACAGCTTCAGTAGTTCCTGTTTCTGGCCCAATCTCTGATTTTGTTTTTCTGATTTTCTTGTCACCTAAATCTCTATGTATTCTCAGCTGAGTGAAGTGACTTGAGAAGTGGATGATAGTGGAAGTGGTGGACAGAAATGCAGCTGGCCATGCCATGTCTGAGAGTTTGACTTTTGTTTTGATCTCAGGCTGCTTATATTGTGTTCTCTCCTTGCCCTTTGCTTCTGTTGTACTGAGCCTGTGTGCCAGGTCCTGGATTAAATCCAGGATTTAGATTAAAACACACACACACACACACACACAAACCTCAAGTCATGTCTATAAGTCTGCTTTTTAAAAAATCATTGAGATAGGCACTGATAACTCATGCCTGTAATCCTAGTTATTCAGGGGACCTGAGGACTACAGTTCAAAGACAGACAGGGCAGGAATAAGTCTGTAAGACTCATAACCAATATGAATCTAGGACCTTGTCCTAGGCTAAGCCATGCCCCCAGCCTGATTGTTTGTAAATACAGTTCGGAACAAGGATCTGAACCATATTTATACTAATATGTACTTTACACAGGTGGGACTAATCATTGTCTAGTAAACACTAAAGGAGAAATATCAACCCTTCATATTAAATACTATATTGTGTTTAATGATTTAAATACCTAAGGTCTGTTTTTCCCTTAAGAGAAAAGACATTAAAGTAAAATCATAAATATTAATGATTGCATCTCATTGCTAAACATAGTAAACATTCCATTGTTAAGTTTACCACGCTTCCTCCAGGGGCCACATTGGACAAAGGCCCTTGTACTTAAGAAGTGCAAATAGTTATATTTTATTGAATTCATCACAACCTTAAAAACTGTGTCATGAAAGTGAAATGTGGCTCAAGTGGTAGAGTGCCAGCCATGAGCAAAAAAGATGACTAAGAGTTAGAGAGGCTCTGAGTTCAAACCTCAGTACCAATACACAAAAAGGAATTAAGTCTCCAATGTATGGCAGGGGTCTGCTGAATTTTGTAGCCTCATTGCTAGACATCTGTTTATAATTTTATTCTATTAATGAGATGGTTCCATGAAATGCATCAGAAAAAATTTAGCATACAGGCGAATCATTCTAGAAGCCATCTCTACTTTTTCCCTCTGAGGCACTGTGAAACGTTTTGGGAGATGAAATGAAAATGATAAATTATGTTTTAGGTAGAAGCAAAAGATTTGAGCAAATAAGAGTATATTTATCCCACCACAACCTTTTTACTTTATTGGCAAACAGTCACAATTTTATTACTAGAAGAACTTTTCAGCCGGGTGCCAGTGGTTCAAGCCTATAATTCTACGATAATCCTAGCTATCGGGGAGGCTAAGATCTGAGGATCACAGCTCGAAGCTAGACGATCAGACTCTTATATCTAATTAATCACCCAAAAAAGCCAGAGATGAAGCTGTGGCTCAAGTAGTAGAGAGCTAGCCTTGAGCAAAAAAATCCTCAGTGACAGTACCCAGGCCTGTGTTAAAGCACCAGGACCAGCCTATGTGCATGTGCACACACGCACACACACATAAATCTTTAAGACAGGCAGCAGTGACTTATACCTATAATCCTGCTTACTCAGGAAGCTGAGATCTAAGGATCACAGTTCAGAGCCAGCCCAGACAGACAAATCCAAGAGACTTTTATCTCCAATTAACTAGCAAAGTGGTGGAAAATAGAGTTATGGCTCAAGTGGTAGAGTGCCAACCTTGAGTAAAAAAGCTAAGCAAGAGTATGAGGCCCTGAGTTCAAGGCCTTCCCCCCACCTAAGTATTCATTGGATCTTACTTTTTCCATATTTATAGAACTACATATACATACATGCATACATACATACATACGTACATGTTGGATAGCCTGGATATCAAAAAAACAGGGATAGATTTTAAAAAGTGCTTAATGCATGTATTTTATTAGAATGATTCTTTCAATACCAAGACGCATGACTTTAGATTGTTCACAGTTAAACATATACATTTAAAACACCAAAGTAACACATCTCCTTACTATATACCATGTAACTTTGGCAAATGACAAAAGCAAATGAACAGAAGAGCACTTCAGGAGAAATTAATTTGGGATGTACCAGACTGTTCAATTCTGTACTGGAATCCAATGGTAGCTTAATTGTACTTAGAATTGGGATGTTCCTAGAACCTTACCACCTGAAACATGAAGTATGACACCCATGGACCATTTCAACCATCTAACATCTGATGGAAGCTGCCAGAGAATCAATTAGTCACAGACCAGATGCCAAAAGCAACAATCAGGCCATCACAATTTGGTTTACTCATCTTGTAAAGATATGAATTTTTATTTCTGATTGGCATCCATAAAAGGAAATCTCATGTCTCTTTGTCTTATGGATACAAGTGGATGAGAAACTTGGAGCTAAAGGAAAATATTGCCTTTCTATATTAGACTTTAACTCTCCAGACCCTACTTTGAAGTGTTTATGTACTGTTAAAATACCATGAAATTAAATCCACATCTTTCTGAGAAAGGAAACTAAATGTTCTGATATTGAAGAATTAGCAAAAGCCTATGCATTCTCTGTTAAGGTACTAAAAAAATTAAAAAATTAAGCAGAGTCCTGGTGGCTTATACCGGCAGCCATAAGGTACTCATGAGGATGAGATCTGAAAGTTGCAGTTCAAAGCCAGTCCTGGCAGAAAAGCCCATGAGACTCTTTTCTCCAATTAACCAGCAAAATCTGAAAGTGGAGTTGTGGCTTGATTGAAAAAGCCAAAAGGACAAAATCCGATTGCAAGCCTGGTCCTGCACATATTAATATATATGTGTATACACACACATACACATATATCTACTTAAAAGTAATTTCTATAGCATTACATTTCACAAAATTGATCCCTCTCAAATGGAATTTTTCTCCAGGACAAAAACAACCAGAAAGCATTTTGAAGCAACTAAGAAACATAAAATTTCTGAAAAAGGAGCAGTTGGTGGAGGGCAGGCATATATTTACTTTTGAACATATAAAGTACTTAAGATACTCAGAATCTGACGTGTTGAATTGAAACCTCTTTGTACAACTACTTAACATTTTAAAAAACACAAACTCAAACTTGTAAAATATTATAATGATTTTAAGAATATCTCAGCAAGAAATTGTTGAAGTTTGGCAATACACTCCATGTTTACATACGTACACTGATATGTTTTATTGCACTATATAATTTACATCATGGCTATAACATGGCTCACAGTTCTAACTAAAAACCTGTATTTATACTAGTCCTTTTGGTTTTGTACCTTTTTTTTTTTAGTTTCCAGTAACCCAGACTTACAGTTCTAAAATCTGTATGCTATTTTTATGTTAAAGTAATTTACATTTTACAACACATGGCATGAAAAATAGCAGTATTTTCTGCTTAATCAAAGGTGACTGGCTGATTTTTTTTCTTCCATGTCAAACAGTGTGAAGTTACATACATGTAATCTTAGCATTTGGGAGGTTGAGGCAGTTCAAGACCAACCTGCAAGATCACGAGTTCAGAACCACCCTGGACTACATGGCATTGCTTAATCTCAAAAGAAAAAAAAAGGGGGGGGCGGTGGGGAATTGAAAAGGAAAGGAAAAAAGAAAAAGGAAAAATAGAGAAATCAACTAATGAAATAATCTAAAAGCTTTTCTAGGCATTATACAGTTAAGTGCACCCAAAACCACCACCTACAAATCCCTTTGTCAAACCTAGTAGTTCACCCCATTAATGGCCCCCAGGCCTTTGAACTTGGCATCACTCCTAACTTATAACTCCTTAATTAAAGAGGAGCAGTAGTGCAATGAAGCATGCATCTTTACAATGTCATGGTTATACTTTAGAGTTTTCCTTTGTCTATTGGTTTTGGAAATAACCCATGCTCCTAACTATACCTTCCATATGTCTGTTCCAAGATTTGACTCAAAGAATAAAGAGCCAGCCGCAGGTGGCTCATGCCTGCAATCCTAGCTATTTAGGAGGCTGAGACCTGAGGAGCATGATTTTAAGCCAGGCCAGGAAGGAAACTCCATGAGACTCTTCAATTAAACACCAAAAGAGCTGAAAGTAGAGTTGTAGCTCAAGTGGTAGAACACTAGCCTTGAGTCAAAGAAGTTCAGAGACAGTGCCCAGAGCCTGAGTTCAAGCCACAGAACTGGCAGAAAAGAATAAGTAAAGAAAGAATAATGAAGTTTTCCAGCTTTACTATGTCTTTCCTTGTGTTCTCACAGACAACTAAGCAGACTTCATTTTTTTTCCTGCAATATTTTTCTTCCAAAAGAGACCAGGCTGGCCTCATGTTCTCAATACTCCTGCCTCAGACTCCCATGTGATATAATTATAAACATGTGCCACTCTGTCTAATATTTTCCACTAACTTCTCTGGGAAAAGCAAAGTGAAATACTTATTTGTAAAGAAAAAAAATTGTACTTTCTAATCAATATAACAGGAAAGTTCCAGGCACTGTTTCCTTTCATTCCCCAAATGTGAGCAAATATGTAATTTTATTTTGGGCAGGGGCCCTCTTCTCTTAAACCTTTAAAGCTTAACAAAAGGATCAAAACAAGGTCAATTCTGAAGAAAAAAAAATCTGATGGTTGAAGGAATCAACTATATTGATTTATTCTTTTATTCTTTTGTTGCTGCCACAAATTCTATTTCAATCTTAATATTGAGTTCTCCTCTTATAGCCATGATTTAATATTCAGATGACACATGGCAATGCGGCTTCAACAGGCTGGCTCTGTTTCTCATTTCCAAGTAACTTACCCACCAGAGTCTCCCACAGCCAATTTCCGTATAGTACCTCCTCTGCTGGTAATTACTGATTTTTCACCATGAGAAAACTTCCACCATCATTGGAGATAGATCAGTAGCATAAAGCTAACGGATGAAACCGTGAGATGGTTGTGAGATTGTTCCCTTAAATTTTATAGTACTCTTAAGATATTCATATATACACATCACATATACAGCGAATTCACAGTCAGCAAAAATAAACCCTAGATTGAATTTAAAACACAGGTTTAAAGTTCACAGTTTAAAAGCAAACTTACATGCAATTAAAAAGCATAATTTTACATTTTTAAATTATATAGCAAGCTGAAATATAGAGCATTTTATGTTTGTTTTAGACATACTCTTTCTCATAAGTCTTAGAATTGAGCAAAAAATGGAGACATGATCCTCAAGCTATGTCTATAACAGTGTCAATGTGGTATTTTTTTTACAATTTTTCCAACTTCCTTGCTTATTCTATACAAAAAGTAACATATAAACATGTTATATACAAAACAGACCAAAAATGGAATCTTTATACAAATAATTTGACATTATCAGTATTTAACTTTGCATTGTTTTGACCAAAGACCTTTAGCCTGCATATTTTTTTTTTCTGATCTTAAGCAATAGTCACAGCTGGGCATTGGTGGCTCATGCCTGTTATCCTATCTACTCAAGAGGCTGAGATCTGAGGATTGCAGTTTGATGCTAGCCTGGGCAGCAAAGTCCATGAGACTCTTATCTCCAATTAATCAGCAAAAAACTGGAAGTGGAGCTGTGATTCAAGTGGTAGAACACTAGCCTTGAGCATAAAAGCTCAGGGACAGTGCCCAGGCCCTGAGTTCAAAGCCAAGGAGAGAAGAAAGAAAGAAAGGAAGAAAGAAAGAAAGGAAGAAAAAAAGAAAGAAAGAAGGAAAGAAAGAAAGGAAGGAAGGAAGGAAGGAAGGAAGGAAGGAAGAACATTTCCAATATACTGTCCTGTGGGTATCATTGTTAGAATGGATCATCCTGTGTCCTTGTTTCAGTGTTTTGTTATTCCTCTTCCCCTCCTCAGATTAGACATAGGCATAGTGGGACAACAATAAGGAAGGGAAGGGGTAACAATGATCAACAAGTAATGTACTCATTGCCTTACTCATGTAACTGTACAACATTTTAACAATAACATTTTTAAAAAAATTAAAAAAGAAAGGGGGAGGGAGGGAGGAAGGAAAGAAAAAGAAAGAAAGAAAGAAAGAAGGAAAGAAAGAAAGGAAAAGACAAGAAAAGAAGGAAAGAAAGAAAAAGGAAAGAGTCACATATACATAGCACATTTAAGTACAGAAAAATAGGAATGAACTGGGAGGGGGTAGTGACATTTGAAATACACAAGGGCTCTGTTTATAAATATGTGCAGAATTTAGCTATGTCATATTTTCTGAATACATTTCTTTTGCATTGTTACATTTATTTTCAATTGTTCCAGAGTACAAAATATGATAACAGGGAACCCACTTTTCACATTTACTCCTTGGTGCAATTATTATAAACATGTGCAGTCACATGCTGGTGGTTCACATCTTTGCTCCTCAAAGGAGATCAAAGGAAGCCAGCCCTGGGCAGAAAAGAGCATGAGACTCTTATATCCAACTAGTGATCAAAGAAATAAAGAGGAGGTGTGGCTAAAGTGGTAAAGTGCCAGCCTTGAGTAGAAAAAGCTAAGGGAGAGTGCCCTAACTTTGAATTGAAACACCAGTTCTGGCACAAAAAAGCCAAAAACAAAAATGATACAGAAAACAACAAAAAAACCCTTGCAAATATTATATTTGCAAATAGTATAGACTGTCAAAATTCAGAAAAACTTGAAGAACCTGTTCAACTGAATAGAGAATAAAAAATGATCACAAAACACTACGGCTGCCCGAGAGTCATAGAAATTAGAAAACTATGCACAACGCTCTGGGTTCAATCACTAGCAGCAGGCACTCACACTTTACACTCAAATGTACAAACATTTTTTCATTTGCCTGCTTAGTTTAGAGACTCTCAATCACTAGCAACAGGCACTCACACTTTACACTCAAATGTACAAACATATGTTTTCCTTTGCCTGCTTAGTTTAGAGACTCTCAATCTCTGCACATTTCATTCCATGGTGTTTATGTTAAGGTTTATACATAGCTATAATGAGTATTTATGAACACACAATGATGTAGATGGTTAACTTTACAGTGACTGTACAACTATATAGAGTCCAAGGGACTCCTGGGTGACTGTTTTGATCTTCTGTTTCTTGATACAATCAGCAGCAATAACACAGGCCCATACCAGCCAGCCATCAGGCCCAGCGTCCACTGGAGGCAAAGCTTCTGCTAAAGGAGAAATTGACTTCAGAGTTCTTGTATTTTCCCCAGGCACCAAAAGGCACAACTACTGCTGTACTGTTGTCCTCAGTACCGTACTGGATGGCCTGAAAGATTTTCCAGGAAGAATGAGAAAAACATTTGAATTGAGAGTCTATTTCAATGGAGATTTTGTATTTGTAGAAAAAACAAATTGACGTTACTCAGTAATCAAATGCAAACATTTCAAAAGATTTTGATCCTTCCCAGTGCCAATACTCAGAACATTTTTAAATTGTAGATGGAATAGATGATTCAAATAACCACAATGACCATATTCTGTTGATGATAAAAACAGCAGTGGGGCAAGATACCACTAGAGCCTCATACCTATAATCCTAGCTGAGCTATGAGAATCACAGTTCAAAGCCAGTCTAGGAGCTAGTACATAGCAAGTCTTTGCATTTATTAGGCTTTTACATTTGCCTTCTCAGAAGACTCATATCTCTTATCATTGTACATACATGGTAGCTCACTGATGTTTTGTGTGTGTATGTGTGTGTGTGAGTGTGTTACCACTGGAGCTTGAATTCAGGGTCTCATGTTGTTGATAGCTTTTTTTTTTCTGTCCTGGGGTTCGAACTCTGGGCCTAGGCACTGTCTCTGAACTCCTTTTATTTATACTGTAATCCCCACTAGTTAGAAAATAGAGATAGGAGAATGGTGGTCTGGGGCTGGCCTGGGCAAAGCCCAACACATTACGTGAAGAACAATTAAGGCAAAAACAGCTGAGAGTGTCGTTCAAGGGGTAGATTGGCTGTCTAGCAAGTGTGAGGCCCTAGCACTGACAATGCGTGTGACCGCGTGGCACACGCACATGCATGCACACACACTGGTTTTGGCTAAATTTGGTTCCTTAATTCACAATGTAAATACTGGAAATGCACAAAATAGCTGTGGAACTAAAAGATGACCAGTTGTGGTTATCACTGAATACCACTATCAAAACATACTGTTAACAATTACAAAGCAGACTGAACACCAGGGGCTCATGTCTGCAATCCTAGCTACCCAGGAGGCTGAGATCTGAAGATCCAAAGCCAGCCTGGGCAGGAAAGGTCATGAAACTCATCTCCAATTAACTATGAGAAACAAAACTGGGAGCGGAGCTGTGGCTCAAAGTGGCGGAGCTCTAATCTTAAGTGGAGATGTTCAGGGACAGCACCCAGGTCCTGAGTTCAAGCCACAGGACTGGCAAAAAACAAACAACAAAACCCACAGAGCAGGCCAGGTGCCAATGGCTCATGCCTGTAATCGTGACTACTCTGGAGTTGAGATCTAGGATTGAAGTTCAAAGTCAACCTATCTACCCTACTGCACCCCCCAAAAAAAGCAAAAAGAAAAGAAAAAATATATATCTTACTTTTCTTTTTTGGTGATGGTCGTAAAGTTTGAACTTGGCCTGGGAGCTGTCCCTGAGCACTTCTGCTCAAGGCTAAGGCTTCTACCTCTTGAGCCATGACTTTACTTCTGGTTTTTGGGGGGGAAATAAGAATCTCATGAATTTTCCTGCCCCAGCTAGCTTCGAATTGTGGTCCTTAGATCTCAGCCTCCTGAGTAGCTAAGATTACAGTGTGAGCCAATAGGTGCCTGACTTAACATATATTTTACTAGCTACCGCCTTAGCCTTCAAATTTCATCTTGGACCCACTCAATCTCATCTATTCATTCTTTTTATGTTTTGTTGGTCTTTTTTCATATACTTATTTATTTGCTTGTTGAATTTATTTTTGTTGCAGTACTGGCACTGGCACTTGGTTTTGATGCTGAAGGTTGGTGCTCTATTACTTGAGTCATACCTTGTCTTATCATATTTTGCTGATTAATTGAGGATAAAAGCCTCACAGACTTTTCTGTCCAGGCTAGCTTCGAATCAGGATTATCAGATATCTACCTCCTGAATAGCAAGGGTTACAGACATGAGTTGCCAGCATTTGACTACACACATTTTTTTCTTTCTTTCCTTCCTTCCTTTCTTTTTTTCTCTCTTTCTCTCCTTCCTTCTTTCCTTTCTTCTCTCTCTTTCCTTCTTTCTCTCTCTCCTTCCTTCCTTCCTTTCTCTTCTTTCTTCTTTCTTTCTTTCTCTCCTTACCTTTCTTTCTCTCCTTACCTTTCTTTCTCTCCTTCCTTCCTTTCTTTCTCTTTCTTTCTTTCTCTCCTTCCTTCTTTCCTTCCTTCTCTCTCTTTCCTTCTTTCTCTCTCTCTCTCCTTCCTTCCTTCCTTCCTCCTTCCTTCCTTCCTTCCTCCTTCCTTCCTTCCTTCCTTCCTTCCTTCCTTCCTTCCTTCCTTCCTTCCTTCCTCTCCTTCCTTCTTTCCTTTCTTCTCTCTCTTTCCTTCTTTCTCTCTCTCCTTCCTCCTTCCTTCCTTCCTTCCTCCTTCCTTCCTTCCTTCCTTCCTTCCTTCCTTCCTTCCTTCCTTCCTTCCTTCCTTTCTTCCTTCCTTCCTTCCTTCCGTCCTTCCCAGAGTTGAGGACCAAACTCAGGGCCTTGTACTTTCCAGGCAAGTGCTCTTCCAACTGAGTTAAATCACCAACTCCCCCACATTCATTTTTAATACACAGAAGTTGATTATGCCAGAGTATTCCTCAAGCTGGGAATTTACGTAAATATATCAGTATCAGTGGCTGACTGGGTTTGAAGCTTAGTTCTGCAAACTTGGTCTCCTCAGTATATCAGATTTCTTACTCTGTGGAAAGCCAATGTCATAGGTCCTTGTGATGATTCTATGACTTTATTATTACTATCATTCAATCACTGTTACTGTTATTTCAAGAAATATTCAAAGCCAACCTATAAAGATACCATATTTCCTTGCAATATTAACTTTACTTAATGACTTGCTTGAATTATAAAAATTTCCAAGGCAATATTATAAATTGAATGTAAGGTTCACTGGAACATTACAACTAAACCACAAGATTCAAAGGAACTGTGGGATTTGACAGCCCCTCTAGGCTGCACAGAGACCACCATATGCCCCAGGTACCCTTTACCAGCATCCCTGCAGGGACTCTGCCACATAACCTGCCCCTTACCTGCTCTGTCACCACGTGGGCTGCTTCATTAGGATCGTGGCACTGATTGACAAAGTCACAAATCTCTTGACTATTCACCATGAAGTTAATTCCATCGGTGGTGAGGACCAGGAAGCTGTCCTCAGCATGATGGAGCTGTAATCAGTGCAAAGCATAGGATTAGAAACTAGACTCTATTTTAGAGTGATCTTGATCATTCCAAGATGTTCTTGGTTGGGCTGAATGGTCATTTGTGCAAGAGTGAATGCAAATGCAACACCCACCACCTCCCAGGATAAACTAAGCTTTTACATAATCACAATATAAAGTAAGAGGCTAGACACTATTGGCTGAGATAATCTGAGCTTGATTCCTGCCTCTGTTATTCAGTTGGTTGAACACTATGTGTGTTTGTGTGTGTGTGTGTATGTGTGCGCTGGTTCTAGGGTTTGAATTCAGGATCAAGGTCATATCCTTTATCATTATTTTTTGGTGGGCATGGGGCTTGAACTCTTGGCCTGGGCACTGTCTCTTCAACTCAAAGCTAGCACTCTTATCACTTGAGCCACAGCACCACTTCTGGCTTTTCAGCTTATATGGTGCTGAGGAATCGAACCCAGGGCCTCATGCATGCAAGGGGAGGAGCACTCTACCACTGAGCCACCTTGCCAGCCCTCCTTTATAGTTTTTGTTGAGGTTGGTGGTCTCCCTCTTGAGCCACAGATTTACTCCTGACTTTTTGCTGGTTAATTGCAGATAAGAGTCTCATGGACTTTTCTGCCTAGGCTGGCTTTGAACCATAATCTTCAGATCTCATCTCAGCTTCCTGAAGCTAGGATTATAGGCATGATCTGTTGGTGCCTGGCTCAACATTTAGTGCTTAGAAATACAGGCATCTTTATGCTTCAAGATCTCTGTAACTTCAGCTTTATTTTCCTTGTTAAATAGGGCTAGAAGCCTCTTTTTGATCTTTGAACAGAATGCGCCATAGAGCAAAACCCATGTTAGTGTTCTCACGATGAATAGAAGTGACTGATGGTTTCATAAAGACATGAAACCATCCATGCAGATAATGACACAACATTTCCTGAAGTGTCTGGAAGGCTATACTGCAATGGCAGGTGCTATGGCTGGCTCAAAGGGTTCAGAAAAGGAAGTATCTGATCATGAACAAGAGGAGTGCTATGAGTCAAGTGCAATGGGGCACTATGTTGCAGAAAGAGAGGGAGCAACTATTTGTCCTGGTGAGGAAGGAAACCATGCTAACACCGAAGGATCTGGTCCAAGCAAGGAAGGACAGCAGGGCCATCATCTCCAGGGGATTATATAACAGGAGCAAAATAATCCAACCAGGAAATAATCCAACCAGGAGAACAGAATCCTATTTCAACCTGAAAGTTTATTCTTACTGCCAGGAACTGGTAGCTCATGCCTATAATTCTTGAGGCTGAGATCTGAGGATCACAGTTTGAAGCCAGCCCACACAGAAAAGGTTGAGTGGTTAGAGGGCCAGCCTTGAGAAACAAAGCCTAGTAAAGAGTACAAGGTGCTGAGTTCAAGTTCCAGTACCAACACAAAAATAAAAATAACAAGAAAAACAAGCATATTCTTCCATGAATCATATTAGCTTCATTTAGATCTTTTAAGACTCGGCATGATGGTACACATCTGTAATCCTAACATCTAATCTAGGAGGCTAAGGCAGAAGGATTGTGAGTTGGGGCCAGGCTGGGATACATAATGAAACACTGTCCCGAGTCTTTTAAGAAATCCTGTAACTGGAGAGAAGCCTACCTTCACTCTCTGTGAATGTGTCAAGAGTTTCCCAGTCCTTTTTTTACCTTGATTCTCTTTGTTTCAGGCTCTGCGATCACACCACTCGCTTTAAGATCCAAGTCTCCAATGCTTCTTGTCATTGCAAGCCTGCCATTCACATGAGGCTGTCCCAAACTATTCCATGCCACAAAGCCCCCGCACTTCTTAATCCTAGACAAGAAAAAATTCAAAGACTAAAGACACAACATTCAGAGAAACCAAGTCACTGTTACACTTCAAAACTTAGACTGGGCATGGTAGTGTATTCCCATAATCTCGGTAAACTAAAGCAGGAGGATTAAAGGTTCTAGGCCACCGAGACTCAGTTTCAACAACAACCACCAAACAAATTTGGGCACACGCAAGGCCACAGGTTTGATCTTTAACATGATGAGGGAAAATGCAAATTTTCATTTCTGTCTTGATCTATCAATATCACCCCACAGAATGACAGGGCCCAGGCTGGCAGTACCTTTCTTTTTCATCTTTTCTCTCTGGAGTATGGTCAATGGTCAGCTTCATAGGTTTGCCTTTTCTACACAAAAGAGCTCGGCTGTCCCCAACACTGGCTACAACCAGTTCGATACCATCTCGCAACAGGGCTACTGTAGCAGTAGTCCCGGAGGTCAGAAGGGTCGCTACAAACATCATAAAAACAGAATGACTGTTAGTGACAGTCAGGTGATTGGATATGGAAATTTTATTACAAAACAATAGACAAGCACGATAAACTAATGCTGGGCTGTACCATTCTAATTTAACTACTGCTATGCAAATAAAATGCAAATTAACTATGTAAATAAGAACATGCAGGAATAAGAACAAAACAAAACACAACTTTTTGACTCAGTAACAAGGCTCCATGCAAAGGTTGCTGACCTAATGTGGACAATGCAGCGCTGTCTCCAAAGGTCTCCATTCACATCATTATAATTATGACACTTTTTGTGTATATCAGGTAGCAAAATGAATAAAAAGTACTGAGATTTTTTTTTTTTAGCATTGGCTATTTTGCCTGGGTCAGCTGAGCCCATTTATGGAAACTGGCTTTTCTCCATTTGTGGGATTTTAGTTTTCTTCTTCCATTTCTTCTATCCTGTCAATGTCCTATCAGTTATCAGGCTGAGTGAGACATAACAAGGTAGACTATTTATTCTTTCCTTCCACAATCGTCAGAAAGGGAATCCTAAAAAAGTAGGCCCAGTCTTTTCTGGTTTTTCTTTGTTCTTCCTAGCTATGAAACAAAGCTCTAGCTATCATTACATCAGCAGAGTATTTGGGAGACAGGAAATGAAATTCATTCTAGTTTCTCATAAGCTTGATATAGTTAATACCAAGTGTGTAGGCAAATAAATGTGGGTCAGCATTGCCATGTGCCTGGGCCCAAGACATTGCAAAAATATTGATATTCTCTGATGATCATCAAGTAAAAAATTCAGTGGTAATAGACACAGGTCACCAACATTTTATCCATACCAGTAAAACTACAGTTTTGCATCTTCCTTGGACTTATGTGCCTTAATGTCTTTACTACTTATTAAAAAATTTTAAGGTGCATTGAGCCTTGCCAACCTGAGCATCTTGTAAAATTATGAGTTAGAAAAAAATACAGGAAAGTGGAAATATAGAAAAGATAACTTAAAGCAGGTATTATCTCTAGTAACAATGTTGATCTCCTTTTTGTCTTTTCTAAAATTAAAGACAGTGTCTCCCTATGTAGCCAAGCTAGCCTTGAGCCAGTGTCCCCTGCCTCAGTCTCCCAAGTGCTAGGATTACAGACATACACCATCTTACTCAACATTGTCAATTTCTGAAAACATTTAAATACAATTTTTAGGTAACTTCCCAAACTGATTATGGTTCAGGTAAGTTTCTAAAACTCTAATCAATAGATTTTTGACTTTAAAGTCAATGTTTAATTGATTGATTTAATTGATTGAAACATAATCTTTCCAACAATTTTTCTTTTCAAAAAACTAAATTAAAAAAATATAATCAGTACCACATTTTGGAAGGAGATACAGAAATTGGTATTTCCAATCAGTTTATTACAATGCCTGCTTTAATTAGAAAAGTATAAAAGAAAGCATGAATAAATGCTAATCTCACAGTCATGCTGAATTTACTTTATTGACAAATAGCATTGTTAGTGGCATTGTCTCCCCATTTATATCTCTTGATTTTGGAACTGCTGTATCAAACTAATATTTTCACTGTTAGCTAAAAATATACATTTGACATTGTATACCACAACATACTAACTTCTATTTATGATTAGCCAGAGCCAAATACAAGATTGGAAGCTTTTCAGGTTAATCATCTAACCATTTAATTGCCAAATGATTTCAAGAGTGAAGCTAGTGAACTCAGATTTCTAGCCTGTCTAGGAAATTTGGCACGCATCTTTTGTTTCAGATTCTTTTTTTAAAGTGGCCTTTAAATTGGCTGTGACAAAAGTTAAAATTTTCTAAATAAAAGTTTTATTGTTTTGGTTGTATTTCATGTCTCTGACACATAGAAATGTAATTGATCTTCACTTTTTTAAAATCACCCTAACAGTTCCAAAATCCCAGAGTTTATGGGGAAAAATCTCAAAACTAACTGTTGATTTTGGGTTGCTAAGCATCTAAAAATATAAATAGTAAATCAGCATTTCTTTTCATTTAACATTTAACATGGAAGTAAAAATTCTCACTTTTTTCCCTAACAACAAAACTATAAAACTAAGACATCTTTCAATAAGTTCTTAACACTCACTGGACAATTTTCTACTGCCAAGTCATCTCAACTAATGGGACAAAGAGGATGTGGGAACCTTCCCGTAGTCCAGGCTAGGAACCGCTGGACTCCTTCACCTGAGACAAAATTAAGCAGATCTCTCTTTCCACTGAAGCCCAGCATATAGTGTCCACGGGCTCCAGGTCTAGAGCTGCTGAGCAGGCACAGTTCTCTGCCACAAATAACACGCACAGAGGCAAATAGGAAATTCACCCAGGAATTGTGCTCAAACATAACAAACCTGCAACACAGGGGAGGGCAGAGAAAGAGCTGCAAAATAAGGGGGAAGGGTTTTTATTTTGATGAAAGTTTTACTAGAAAATTACCTAATATTTCAGGAGATGCCAAATCCATGACTCTAAAATTTCAACTGGCTGAAGTTGATGGTATTTTGTAGTTAGTCTAGTGCTTTAATTCCAGACTCACATTTCTCTTTTGACTCTTACAGTTTCTAGGTAGGAAAAGACTATGTACACACACAAACACACACATACACACACACACACACACACACACACACGCACACCTTAAATAGACAGTATATGATCTTGAACACAGTAAATAATTACTGTGTCTGTGTTGGTAATAATATCAAACAAAAGGGTAAGTCCATGGCTTAAAGCATTGAATGATTTGTATCTGACAACAGTTCATAGGATGTGAACTACACTATACCACCAAACTACTGCTACTTAAATATGTTTGAAGAGAAGACAAAACAATTTCTATACCAGACACAGTATTCATCTTTTTTGTTAATGTGTGTCATGGTGGGATTTAGTATCCAGAAGCAGTGTTCTTAGTAGAATGATTAAGTTCATTGTTTAAATAAAGACAGGCAATGTGCTCTAACACATTTACAATGTACTATTATTCATTAAAGGGGTATTTCTGCAGCTCTCTCCTCTCCCTGGTGTTGCAGGTAAACATAACAGAAGAAAAATCATCACAGTCTTGAATAGCACCATAATGAGTATAAGCTGTACTTTTCAAATTCTAACAACCCCCAGTAATTTATTCAACCATGTAAGTCATAGTACATATAAACCTATATCATTTTGGCACTTATTCAAAATGGGTGTTCTAGATATGTGTGACATGTGAACACCAAAACTGAAGTAATGAACTGAAGCAGTAGCAGCACAATAAGAACAACTCTTTAAACTTGTCCTGATTCTCCAGCCCCAACTCAGTGGTCTCTACCCTAAGAAAAGAATTTTAAAAAAATGTTGCATAGGGGCAGGAGGCATTACTTAACTGGTAGAGACTGAGGACCTGAGTTACTGTCAACAAAATTACTGTCAACAAAAATTGTTACTGTCAACAAAAATTACACAGGGATGGAGATATAGCTCAATGGCAGAGCACTTGCCTAGATTTGATCTCAGCACAGAGAAAAAGGAACAAGGGAGAGAGGGAGGAAAAGGAAGGAAAGAAGAAAGGGAGGGAGGGAGGGAGGAAGGGAAGGAGGAAAGGAGGGAGGGAGAAAAGGAGGGAGGGAGGGAAGGAGGGAGGGAGAGAAGGAGGGAGGAAAGGAGGAAAAGCGGGAGGGGAGGAAGGAAGGAAGGGAGGGATAGAGAGGAGGAGGAAGGGAGGGAGGAAGGAAGGAGAGAAAAGGGAAGGGAGAAAGGAGGAGGAGGAAGAGAAGGAGGGGAGGATAGAAGAATGGAGAAGCAGGAAGGTGAGGGAAGAAGAGAGTAGGGAAGGAAGGAAGAGGGAAAAAGAGAGAAGGAAGGAAAGAAGAAAGGAAGGAAGGGAGGGAGGGAGGGACAGAAGGACAGAGGGACAGAGGGAGCGAGGGAAGAAAGAGATGGTAGGCTCACAACAGTGACCAATAACACCTGTTCTTCCTGGGCCATCTTCTCTTTTGAGCCACTTGTCCTTGTGGACCTTTGTTGCTTTCAAAGAAACATGTTGGGGAACACAGGGATTGAAGGCTATATAGGAAGACATAAGTTTTCTGTTGCCTAATTTGTTTTCAGTGACTTTGCAAACAGCATAGTGATGGAAGATCCTTTTAATTCACCAGTTGTTTTCATGTAAAATGTAAAAGCTCACATTATTGGTATAAACTGAATATTAAGAAATTAAAAAAATGGTAACAAAAAGGCATGCGGGGGTAGCTCAGCACCAGAGCACTGGCCTAGCATGTGTGAGCCCCGGGTTCACTTTGCAGCACCTACAGAAAGAGAAGACCTATAAGCCCTAATCTCTGACTTCACAAAAAGGATTTCAGGGGAATGAAATGGGACTGAAACCAAAAAAGAGAAAGATTAGGGCGAGTGGAGAAGGCAAACCATGCTGCTCAGCATTTCCCCTTGCTAGAGCTGCTTTTCCAGAGGCAATGTACTTGTGTGCTTACGGCACCCTCCAAAATTAGAGCCAGTCTTACAATGCTGATATTGCTTCAGGTCTTGCTACAAACTTTAAAAAGTTTCAAATGACTTTGAAATATGAAATGACATAGGTTTGCTTTTTTAATCTATAAATTATAATAGTTAACATTCTTTAGTGGCTTTACTGTTTCTAAATAGGCACTATCAATATTGACAGGCACTTGGTGCCATCTTTGAAAGATTTGGCAACTTGTTTAGAATAAATTATCTAAATGTTCTCAAAATACTGATTTACAAAAGCACAAACTACAAGAATAGTAATTAATGATGATAATGTCATTTTTAAGTAGCACACAACCATCAGCATTCGATTTTGCTCCCTTCTATTTTCAAGCAAATGGCCAATCAAAGAAAAATAAATTTTATGCTATCCCGATGAACGTTCTTGGATCATTCATTACCTCAGAGAATGGCAGAGGAGCTAAACTAAACAATATATTTTAATTTCATTCTTAGGAATGAATTATGTTTTATGATTCATTTTTATACACATGAGTTACAAGACAAAGTCATCTGTAAAAAGTTTAAGAGTTCCAGTTAAAGGTTCTAAGTTCAAAATGTCCTTAATTCTAATTATTTAATAGACAAGAGGAGTCCTCAGAAATTTCACACTAAATCTACCAATGGTTTAAAGCCTCTATATTGGTTACATTATTTTCTTTTTTTAATTTAATTTAATTTTATTTTTTGTGGGTTACATTATTTTTTAAAAGGCTGACTGCATTCATGAAGGGCTGTTCAGAGCCAGTGCTCTTCAACACTCTGTTCTATAAAGCTTGCCCACTAAGTTGCAGTTGTTCACAGAGCAGTCAGAGCATATCACCAGCACTAGAGCCTGAAATATTGTCTGTGATGCAGCCAAACTCACAACCAACCTAGTAATAATGAGATGAAATAAGAAGGTATGAAAATCAATCCTGCCCATGTAATTGTAACTCCTCTGTACAGTATGTTCACAAATAAAATTAAATTTAAAAAAAAGAAGGTATGAAAATCATAGTAAAGAACACAAAATCCTTAAAGGAAGTGTTTTCTTTCCTCCCTTTCCTGTGTATTACTCACTAGGAACAAAAGCTAAATCTTATCATAAATTTCACTTTCCTTCAATTCCCATCTTAAAGTCCAGGAAAGGACAGCCACCTGTTTGGGAGGAAAGAGGGTCCTACAAATGGAAAGAGAAAATAAATGGGCTAAAAAGAAAATATACAAACTAAAAATCTCTGAGCAAAGTGAGAATAGATGATACAGTTTTTCTGGAGTTGTAGCTCAGAGGGAGAGAGCCTGCTTACATAGCAAGCTAGGTTCAGGTGGGGGGGGGGGGAGGAGCAGGAAATACCTTTGGAGATATCCAATAGCTCCATTCCAGGGTCACCTTTTCCCTTCCTCCTTATTAAGTATGCAAGTGAGAGAGGCTGCTGGCATGCCAGGAAAAATCCAGTCCTACTCTGAATTTATCTGTGAATCTGTGAAATGGAGAGACTTGGATTGCAGCTGAGAATGTCATATCCCTGGTGCATATCTCTTAAGAAAAGTGTGGAATGAATGAAGGTGAATGATCCTGTGAAATTTTTTCTAAATCAGTTGTGAGGCACGAACTTAGTCAAAATCAGAAACATTTTACTTTGAAAATTAAAGACAGAGTACACAAATTTTTAGATCCAGCTGTCATGCCTTTGTATTTAACAAACACCAAAATACCATAGGACAGGAAAGCTGAAAGACCCAGCTCTTTTAAGAAATGGGAGAAAAATATCTTTCTTCTAGTTATTCAAATTAGCTTACATAAGCTACTTTCTTTCCTGCTTAGGATCTCTTTGTTTTTCCTCATCTGAAGAATTGCCATCCCAGTTAGATGAGGAATTCTTAGAAATTCTCATCTTGTCCATAAAACAGATCAAAACATTTTATTATCTTCTTAACAGAACCATTTTGGACCTTCCTTTCTGAAAGATTCATATTTCATATAAAAGTTACGTTTGACCATTAGCATGGATTGCAAACAACATTTGAAATGATTTTTTTAATGTAAAGTCATTTATGTATAAATTTCCTTACAAATAGCTAACATCAAAATTCCCACCCCAAAGGCCAAAATCATTTCTTCTTCACCACCATCCCCACTCCTAGCCAAAGCAATAAGGAGTATGTTTGTTTTACATACCATCTGCAGAGAGCTGGGCTTGACTGGCAAAGGCTTTATCTATTTCTAGAAAAGCCAAGGTCAACACGGCTTCCAAGTTCTTCTCCTTAGAAAGCAAATCCCTTTGTAGAGAGGAGAGGGAGCCCCAGTTACTTCACAACAGAGAGTCACTCCATACAATGTACCTCCTGATTTTCCCTTAAGATGTTTTATGCTGAGGACTTACTGGTTAAGGAGTGTTTGGCAAGTATCTAAGGTGTAACAGATACATTGTTAAGCTGTGAAGTTTGGTTTTTAATTTTTTTTTCCATCCTGGGGCTTGAACTCAGGGCCCAGGTGCTGTCCCTGAGCCTCTTTGTGCTCACAGCTAGCACTCCACCACTTGAGCCACAGTGCCACTTCTGGCTTTTGCTGAGTAGTTTATTCTGCCTGGGTTGGCTTCGAACCTCAATCCTCAGACGTGGCCTCTTGAGTAGCTAGCATAACAGGTGTGAGCCACTGGTGCCCACCTGAACCCTTTTAGAGTAATATAAACCAAAGTCTGGATGGGGATAGGTCTCAGTGTTATTTAATGGTGATTTCGAGTTCTCAGCAGAACAAGAAATAAAAGCCAACGTCTTGTGCTCATGTTAACTTAAATCCCCGAGTTCATTTGTCCAATGAGGTAAAGGAGAGACGGGCTTGCTATACAGCTCATGGATGAAGTGGTCCCGATAGGACACTCAAAGTCACTCAGTTTATACTGGATGGTCTTAGGCAAAGGGAGAACATTTTAACAAGAAGCACAGGGGAATGGCTAAGTCCACAGGTGACATCACGGAACATACCTAACACATGTCTGCATGTGGGTGTGGCAGAAATCGGCCGCCGCGGGTCCCCCGTGTCCGTCATAAACCGCGAAATACAGGATCTCCTCTGTCAGCTCAGCCAAGCCGAAGCGATCTTCATTCTCTTTCCTTTTGCCAATGTGGGAGGCACAGCCCACGTTTTCCAGGCTGATTTTGGGAATTGGCTTGCCATACTTAATGCTGGGTGGCAGCAGGATTGGCTCATCGATGCGGTTATCCCAGATCCCAAAATTGTCCCAGGTGGCCGGCCGCCCACTCCCGTCGGAATCAAAGCGAGAATATCTGGGCTCGGAGGTGGAGCTGGGGCACGCGGGGGTCACCCGCCGGTCCTCCTGCAGCAGACGGGAGCTTAGCAACACTCGCCTCCTCACCTGGTCCCCGCCTCTTCTGACCAAAGTAATCAAGGCGGCTGTTGACATAACTCAAGTCCAAAGGCCAATGGAACAGTGATGCAATGGCTTTAAGGAAATGACCGTACCTGCGAAAGAGAGGAGAGAGTTGGTCTAAACTTCTGATTATTAGCTGGGTACAGGTGGCTTAAGCCTGTAATCAATCATAGCCACTCAGGAGTCTGAGGTCTGAAGATTGTGGTTCCAAGACAATCTGGGCAGAAAATTCCATCAGTCTCCTTATCTCCAATTCACCTCCCCAGAAGCCCGAAGTGGAGCTGTGGCACCAGCCTGGAGTGGACAGTGCCCAAGTCTTTAGTTCATATCCCAGAACTGGCACTTACACATGCACACACACAAAATCTGATTATCAATGATCTATATCACTAGACTCTATCAAACATGAAAGTTGCAAAGGACATGACAGAAGCATATATATTTATATACTAGTTAGATGTTAGAAATAACATCTGCAGTGGTCCATTTTGCATGACAAGGAATTTGATTCAAAGTTGAAAATTATCAGTATCTTGCTTGCACAGTGACTTGCAAATATGACAAAGTTCATGCACTGGAAAGCCCCATCCATGAAACAGAAGGGATTAGAAGGGGAGGGGTCAATTAACAAAGGGAAGAATGCACCTCAGAGAGAGAGAATGAGTACTGTGTACATACTAGAAAGGACATATCCAGAAAAACTCCCACCACAAAAGGTACATGGATTCAAATTAACAAATAAAAGGCACCGGTGGCTTACTCCTGTAATACTAAACTACTCAGGAGGCTGAGATCTGAGGATCTCGGTTCAAAGCCAGCCCAGGCAGGAAAGTCCGAGAGACTCTTATCTCCAATAAACCACCAGAAAACCGGAAGTGGCGCTGTGGCTCAAGTGGTAGAGCGCTCGTCTTGAGCTGAAGAGCACAAGGACAGCACCCAAGCCCAGAGTTCAAGCCACATGACCCACAAAAAAAAAAAAAGTAATGTAACTTAGACAATGTCTGGGGAGAGAATGTGAAACGCATACTAATCAGATGAATGAGGATCTAGGAGAGGGAGCCCCACACAACAGGTATAAAATTGCTTGTTGTAATCTCAGAGAGGGCTCCTGCCATCCCACAGACATGTGACCTTGCCAGAGCAACACTAAAGTCTTGCCTTTGCTGCACTTCTTGCCCCTGAGTCTGTTTGTTGAGTTTGGACAAGTACATTTCTCAGAGTAGGCATTTCAGAGCCAATTTACAGTAGTGAATCAAAAATAAGACGATTTACCTAACCCATTGACACTATTTGCAGTATAAAAACTTGAGAGTATGCATGCCGATAGACCCATGCCTCTCAAACTTTAACCTGCAATCACTTGGGAATCTTGCTAAAACATTTTGATTTAGATGATATGGAAAAGGTCCCCTGTATCTAGTCTTGCTAACCAGCTTCCGGGTGGCATTGTACTGGCCACACTGAGTGACAAAAATAATAGAATGGGGGTGTAAAAATGGGTAACAGCATGGCTCTGAAGAATCTGAAAGAGCAACAATAAAATCTCCTGAGAGAGGGAACTATAAGTGGAAAAAGTAATTGACTAAAAAAATATAATAATTCTGTCACCCAAGACTAGATAAATTTTAGCAAAGACAATGTAGGATCTGAATCCTTTTAAGATGGCTTCACTCTTAAACTTTGTATATCATATTACTATGACTGATGTAAGTTGTTACATGGAACCCTTTCCCTCACTCCCTGACAAAGCCAGTTCTGCTGAAATCTTTGTGGTAGACCCACATCAAAAGTGTGTGATCCCAGAAACGGGTGCCCTGTACTATGCTCAGAACCAGCAAATTCATGAGCACATTGTGTACACACTTGCACTAACACCTGCAAGCTCTCGTGTCCTCAGCTCCCACCTTAAACTCAACCCTAAAGCGTCGGAATTACAGAGCACTAACAGGGAGAATTGCAACAGCCCCCAAGTTAGGGCTGTGTTTTTGTTTTTCATTCATTTGCAGAAACATCTCTGTAGCACTTGGTTCTGTTCTTTCATGAATTTGATGTTGGTATAATTTGTGAAGGGGAAGGGAAAAAACAAATTGTTTAAATGGGGATACAGGTGAACCCATTGCAACAATGAGATGTACAAGATGTTATGTGGAAAATGAACTTTACAACTTTGGCAGGGGAGGGGAAGGGGGGTGAGATGGAAGGGCAGGGATGGTAAGGGGAAACAAAGGAGGAGGCAACAATGCTTGATAAGAAATGTACTCATTACCTTGCTCATGTAATTGTAACCTCTCCGTACGGTATTTTCACAATAAAAAAAAAAACCCTAACTATCAAAAAAAAATTAACTTGAAAACTGGATGCTGGTGGCTCACACATCTAATCATAGCCACTCAGGAGGCTGAGATCTGAGGATCACGGTTCAAAGCCAGTCTGGGGTTAAGAATGTCTGTGACACTCTTATCTCCAATTAACAAGAAAATCAGAAGTGAAGCTATGACTCAATGTGGTAAAGAATTAGCCTTAAGTAAAAAAGCTCAGGCCTTGTGTTCAAGTTCCATGGCCACCAAAAAAAAATAATAACTTGGAAAAATAACATAATATTAAGATTTGATAATGCTGGTAGAGAGCATATTATTGTTGGCATATTATTCTCAATTGCAGGCTTCAGTTATTCACAGTCAGTTGAAGGTGGAAATAGCTGTAGTCCCAGCTACTCTGGATGCAAAAAGATCACTAGAGCGCAGGGAGATGACGAACTCAGTAGCTCAGATTTCCATAGGCAAAAGTTCAAAAATATCTCAAAAATATTGTTTTACAATAAAAGTGAGCTTGTTTCAGCATTATGTTATTTCCCTTCCCTTCCCCGAATTAAAAAAATGTATATACAAGATGCAGGGCACCGGAATCAAATACAGTGAAAACAGGGCTTATACCGTGGGGGAAGAACATAAAAAAGAAACAAAAAAACCCACATAGTATATTATAAGTTGTTTAAAAACAACAGCAAGAAAGAAAAAACTTCTTGTGTCCCTACCTTGGGGTTCATTTTGCTTAGCATTATTTTATAAGGTCATACAGGTTGACCCAATGCAACAATGAGACTTACAAGACACTATGTTACATTTTGCTTCTGTCATTCCTAACAGATGTGGTTCCAAAGTTTTGGAAGGGAAACCCACAGAGACTCTCCTATGGGCTTCCATGCTGTAGCAAGGGCCCTTTTGACCTAAGGCTTCCAGCTGGAAGGAACAGCTACTGGTTCCCCCTCTCTAGTCTGCCACTTTACAACTTGGGGATGGGGAGGAGGAGTTGGAAGGTGGGGAGGGAAGGGATAGTAGAGGAAAAAACAAAGGAGGGAGTTACAATGCTTGATAGGAACTATATTCATTACCTTACTCATGTAACTGTAACCCCTCTTACAGTATCTTTACAATTTAAAAAGAAGAAGAAGAAAAATGAGCATGGTTAGAAACTGGGAGAAAGTGAAGGGAAGTGACACTGTCCACATACCCAAAAATGTACTCATTATCTGGAAAGAAAAAAAAAAACATTGTTCAGAAGTAGAAAGCTGTGGCTTTAGTGGTAGAGCACTAACCTTGTGCAATAAAAGTTCAGGGAGAGTGCCCACATCCTGTCTTCAAGCCCAAGGACCAGCATATGTGTGCACAGATACACCAACACAGACACACACAGACACACACAGAGAGCTACTCTCTGCACTTTGGAGTATGTTACAAGAGCCTTTATCACAAATTTCAAGCAATCACTTTCAAGAGAAGTTTTAGAAATTCTGTCTAGCTATGAGTAGGAAATATCATTCTACTTTCAAGGATAAAAGAGTCAAAAGAAAGAAAGAAACACTCAAGAATATCCTTGGAAATTGTAACAGCTCATCTTGATTGTTAACTTGATTGGACTGAAAGGCACTAAAGACAATGGGACAGTACACTTCTGGGTCTATCTGTGTATGTGGGGGGGGGCGGCGAGGTGGTCCCGAGACAAGTGGCATCTCTGTCAATGAACTGAGGGGGAGACTCACACAATGTGAATGGCACTCCAATATGCCAGGAGCCCTGAGGGAGCAAAGAGCAGAAGAAAGCCAGACACCAACATCTCCTATGTATAATCCTAGCTACTCAGGTGGCTGAGATCTGAGTTCCAAGCCAGTCTGGGCAGGATAGCCCTTGAGACTCCAATCTCCACTTAACTTCCAAAAAGTCAGAAGTGAGCTGTGGCTCAAGTGGCAGAGTATTAGCTATGAGCAAAAACCAAAAACCCCAAAACAACAAACAAACAACAGACAAACAAACAACAACATAGGAAAGGAATATAGCTAGGCTCTTAGTTCAAGCCCCAGAACTGGCACAAAAGGAAAACTACAGCAGAAGGAAGGGAGTCTTCCATGTGAGGAGGCGTAGTTGTTGAGTGTATGCATTTTGCTTCTGTCATTCCTAACAGATGTGGTTCCAAAGTTTTGGAAGGGAAACCCACAGAGACTCTCCTATGGGCTTCCATGCTGTAGCAAGGGCCCTTTTGACCTAAGGCTTCCAGCTGGAAGGAACAGCTACTGGTTCCCCCTCTCTAGTCTGCCATTGTGGGACCATACAGCCCATCATGTGAGTCAACCCAATAGATCCCTTCCTACAATTCTATCTACATTCTATTGGTTCTATTTCTCTGGAGAAACCTGATTAACACAAATTTACAAGCAATGAGTAATATACAAGTTCTACGTTCACAGAATTTAGAATAAACATGGTCACTAAGTCAATTGATATATCATAAAAGAAGATTGCTTTTGGCCTTTGGTTAAGATTATACACAAAAGAATGAAATTTGCTTCTTCTTATTATAGGACAGGAGGTTGGGAGAGAAACACAGCATCTCTGGCTGTCAAAGAGAAGGAATGCATTCTATTACTTCTTTGCTTTATTGAAGGGGGCTATGATTTAGGTGGTTTTTGTTCTGAAAGTGTTCATATGTTAGAAGCTGGATCCCCAGTATGGTGATGTTCAATGAAGGAACATTAAAGACACAAGGCCTCTTTCCAGACTCTTAGGGTCATTGGGCATGCTCTCAGATGGGATGGACATAGTTCTTGTAGGTCCAAGTTAGTTCTTACTAGTGCAAATTGTAAAAACAAAACAAACAAAAACAAAAACAAAGGGCTGGGAAGGTGGCTCAGTGGTAGTGCGCTTGCCTTGCATGCCTGAGGCCCTGGGTTCGATTCCTCAGCACCACATAAGCAAAAAGAAAAAAGCCGGAAGTGGC
>NW_012267339.1:1580700-1636377 GCF_000151885.1 Dipodomys ordii
CGATTCCTCAGCACCACATAAGCAAAAAGAAAAAAGCCGGAAGTGGCGCTGTGGCTCAAGTGGCAGAGAGCTAGCCTTGAGCTGAAGAGCTGAGGGACAGCCTCCAGGCCAGAGTTCAGGCCCCACGACCGGACCCAAAAACAAAAACAATAAACAAAAACAAAACCACAAAAACCTAGTCTCTGGCTTCCTGCCTGGCCATATGAACTCTTGCATCCACACCATCTATCATGGGGTCCACACCAAGGCCTACACCTTACTTTTGAACTGATAGGAGCTAAACCGGACTTCTTTTTTAGAAGTTGGACAGATTCACATACTTTGTTACAATCACAGAAAACAGACTAATACAAAGGTCAGGTTTTATTCAGCAAACATAACAGTATGTCAAATGCAAGTAATACTTCTGAAGGAATTTCAAACTATAATACAATCTAGCAAGAAACAGCAATAGTAACTATTGGTATTGATAATTCCCAAGGCTTTCTACTGTATGGAAAAAAGAAACAATTTTACATAAATGTGTTTGTTAGAGAACACAGGAATTTTTGTCTTGTTTTTTCTTTCTTGCTGTTCTTTTTAACATATCTAAAATGTACTATGTGATTTTTTTTTTGTTTCTCTTGTATGTTCTCCCCCCATGGTATAACACCTGTTTTCATTGTATTTTATGCTGGTGCCTTGCAGCTTTTATATACATTTTTCTAATTTGGGGAGGGGAAGGGAAATAACAAAATGCTGAAACAAGGATACAGACTCATTGTAACAATGAGATGTACAAGACACTGTGTTGAAAACGAACTTTACAACTTGGTAAGGGGAAGGGGGACTTGGGGAGGTAGGAAGGAATAGTAGGGGAAAAACAAAGGAGGAGGTAACAATGCTTGATAGGAAAATACTCATTACCATACCCATTAACTGTAACCCCTCTGTATATGATTTTTACAATTAAAAAAAAACACACAAAAAAATAAAATACAGGAACTGGGCTGGGAATGTGGCTTCGTAATAGAGTGCTTGCCTAGCATGCATGAAGCCCTGGGTTCGATTCATCAGTCCCCCATAAACCGAAAAAGCTGGAAGTGGCACTGTGGCTCAGTGGTAGATTGCTAGACTTGAGCAAAAGAAGCAGGAAAGGAAACACAGGAATGAACAAAGTACTATTCTTCTCACTTCAGTCTGAAAAGATTAATGCCCAATGGACTACTTGGCAGTTATGAACCTTTAAGGAATAGTTATAGAATTTTAAATAAAGAAGGAAAAAAAGAATAGTTACAGAATTACAAGCAAATATTAAACTTTTCTGCACCTCCTCTAAAATATTCTTGCTCTTTCTCTCTCCCTCTTGCCCCTTTACCCTTTGAAAAATGAAATAAATGATCAAATGCATTGACATTCTCAGCAGAGAATAGACAGTTCAAATATTATTTTAAAATAGGAAAATAAATGTGGACAGGTTCTTTGAGCTTGTATAGACTAACACAAATCATCAACTAGTCTCTTGCCTTATATATTATCTGCACAATCACCTTATAAAGTTAGTAGAACATATTTACTTGAAAACACATTATTGAACAGAGATTAAATCTGAATGAGATGCACAGTAGGCTTATGAATACTACATACACACTAGGTCATCATCACAGAAGTAGGTTCCATTGGCAATGTAGTGGACTCTTGGTTTCAGTGCATATCTGCTCCAGTGTTGTACTAAAGGTGTTTGAGTAATTTTTCCTGCAACACTACCCAACTTCTACTAAAGATGTGTTAACTCTCCACAAATCTACAACGTTCACTTCATCAAGTGTGTCAAGTACATTCACTCTTACCTTGCTTGGGGCATTGTTTGCTTGTTGGCAGACAGGCTGCATTTCAGCAATGTTTGGGACAAGCAGATCATACAACTTGGCAGATCATGCAACTATTTATACATAACAGTTGATGGGGTAGGGCTGGCAGCTTGTCCATAGCAATTGTGTAAGTTCTGCTCAAGAATTTACCATTTTTGTTTTCCAAAATTTCTTTTGTTTAAGAAAAAAAGACTACTTGATCAAAACAGCACATAATAAATTCATGACTAGCTGGGCACTGGTGGCTCATGCCTGTAATCCAGGCTACTCAGGAGGCTGAGATCTGAGGATTGCGGTTTGAAGCCAGCCCAGTCATGACAGTTCTTGAGACTCTTATCTCCAATTAGCCATCAGAAAATCGGAAATGGCAATATGGCTCAAAGTAATACAGCATTAGCCTTGAGCATAGGGACAGTGCCCAGGTCCAGAGTTCAAGCCCCACAACCAACAAAATAAAAAAGCAAATAAATTCATGACTAAGGTAAGTTTATTGCAAAACTAAACCATACTGGAGCAGGTATGATGATGAACATTGGAATCCCAGCTACCCAGGAGGTAGAGGCAGGAGAATTCCCCCCAGTGCAAGGGCATCCTGAGAAAAACTTAGTGAGATCCTTCCTCAAAAACAAACTGGGAGCTAGGTCTTTCTCAAGCTTGCAATCCTAGCTACTTGGGAGGCTAAGATCTGAGGATGGAGGTTCAAAGCTGTCTCAGGCAGGAAAGTCTGTGAGGCTCTAATCTCTAATAAACCTCCAAAAAGTCAGAAGTGGAGCTGTGGCTCAAGTAGTAGAGAACTGGCCTTGAGCAGAAAAGATCAGTTACAGCTCCCAGGCCCTGAGTTCAAGGCCCAGAATTGGCACACACGCGCGCGCAGACACACACACACACACACACAGCCAACAAACAATAACAAAAAAAACCCCATCAAGCTGAGGACTGGTATATGCTTGCAATCTATCACAGTGACTTGGAAGGTGAGGGTAGGCAGATGGTAATCTGAGGCAATCATGATCACAATCATAAAGTCCTATCTAAAACATACTAAGAAGCCAGGGAGCTGAGAGTGTGCCTAACAAATAAAAGCTAGGCCCTGAGTTCAATCCCTAGTATAGAAAATAGATAAATGTAAATAAATAAACTAAATCATACTAATTTCTTCCAGATTCCTGAGGGAATCATTCAAAAGCAACTTGTGTTCCTAAGCTAAATAAAAATGTTAAATATGTACATAGGCTGAAACTGGAGCTCAGAGGTCGATTACCTGTACTTAATATGCAGAAGGCCCTGAGTTCAATATTCAGCTGGCACATACACACATATCAATACAAAGAATAAATATAACAATAGAACCAAAACCAACACCAGAAATGAAAAACAGACAACAAAAACAAAAACAATTTCCCTGTACATCAAGAATTCCCACCATAGCTTATAATAGCAAGAGACATCACAACATGGTAAAGACTATGCACTGAATAGCAGGCTAGGGCAATAGGTTGTTTTTTTGTCAAGGTGATGTATAGAGGGGTAACTAAGGTAATAAGTACATTTCTTGTCAAACATGTTACCCCTTCCCTCATTTTTCTCCTACTTCCCCTCCCCCTTTCACCCCTCCCCCCCAAGTTGGACAGATCATTTCCAATGGCAATAGATTTTGAGATGTGAAACCAACACAAACCTTTAAAACATGATAAAAGCTATTAATAATCTCTGTAACAGAAATAGGTGGAGAACAAATTGGCAAACACCTCAGAATTCTCTTTTATTGTCAGTTCAGCAAATATGTTGATCTCTGTAAATCAATAGGTAGAGAAAAAGCAGACACTTCAGAATTCTCTTTTAGTGCCAGCTCAGCAAATATGAGTTGGGACTAGTTTATCATTCTGCCAACTAGGCAGCACAGTTACTCCACAGCCTTTTGAGTAGACAGGGGAGAATTACTTCACTCTTTCAGCAAGAAATTAAGGCTAGTTTATTTTTATAAACTGTTGTAAAACATATTCAAAGTTGGGAAGTCAAGTCATCCTTCAGTCCTCCGAAAACACAAAAATATGTCAGTAAAAGCTAAGTGTATGAGCCAAGCATGGTAGCGTATGCCTATAATCCTTGCTACTTAGGACGCACAGACAGGGAAGGCATCTGAGGCAAAAAGTGCCAGAGAGTCCGTCTCAACCAATAAAAGCTGGGTGTGGTGATTCACACTTGTCATCCCAGCTATTTGGGAATCTTAATCAGGAGGACTGTGATTCAGGCTAGCTCAGGTATAAATGTGAGACCCTATTTCAAAAATAACAAAATCAAAAAGGGCTGAGGGCATGGAACAAACAGTAGAATGCTTGCCTAGCAAGCATAAAGCCCTGAGTTCAAACTCCAAATAATGCAAAAAAAAAAAGAAAAAGAAAAAAGAAAACAAAAGGTTAAATGAGTGGAAAGTATAAACACAAACCATACTTATATGCTACTAGTAAAAAATAAATGTGTGTGTGTGTGTATGTGTGTGTGTGTGTGTGTATGCGTGCACGCGCGTGCGTGCATGCGTGCTAGGACTTGAATTCAGGCCTGGCTGCTGTCCCTCACCTCTTCAGCTCAAGGCTGGCAGTTGACCACTTGAGCCACAGCTCTACTTTTGGCTCCTTTATTTTTCTTTTTTGGGTGGGGGGGGGTGAGGTAGTGGTTACCTGCAGATAAGATTCTCACACACTTTATGGCCATGTGGCTTCAAACTGCAATCCTCTGAATCCTCAGATCTCAGGCTACTGAGTAGCTAGGATTATAGACCTGAGCCATCAGCAGCTGGCTCAAAATAAACTTTTAAGACAATAAAGAAAAATAACTAGAGTAGAATTCTACCGATTTCACATAGACTGATTCATATGATAAATCTAAAGTACATTGATAGTCATAAACAAAAGTGGAAAAATATACAATCTCTTAGTACAAGTAGTTGAACCCAGGGTTTGCACTTGCTAGAAGGGCTATTTACCACTTGAGCCACGCCCATATACCTTTTTGTTTGTTTGTTTTTTGTCAGTTGTGGGACTTGAACTCTGGGCCTGGGCGCTGTCCCTCAGCTCTTAAACTCAAGGTTAGCGCTCTACCACTTGAGCCACAGTGCCATTTCTGTTTTTCTGAGTGGTTTATTGGAGATCAGAGTCTCATGGAGTTCCCTGTCTGGGCTGGCTTTGAAACGTGATCCTCAGATTTCAGCCTCTGGTATAGCTAGGATTACAGGCCTGAGCCACCAGCGCCCTGCTTGTTTTCTTAGTTTTTAAAGAGGGTCTCCTGGGAATTCCTTGGCCACCCTGAACTTACATCCACCAGTTATATGTCTCATGTAGCTAGGATGACAAGCATATACTACCTCATCCAGGTATTGACTGAGATGAGGACTTGAGTTTATGCATGGGCTGACCTAAAACTAAGATCCTCCTGTTCTCAAGCCTTCAAGAGGCTAGGATTCCCAAGAAGGTAGCAGTATCGGCATAAATCACTTGCAACCAGAACTTAGGGTAAACTTTTGAAGTACCCACTTAATTCAAAAATACAAGGGAATGGTGGTTAAAAAAAAAAAAGAAAACAGCTACAAATATAGATACAAAATTGCTATGTCAATTTTATTATTTCCTTGCACTGCAGTTGTATATTCCCTCAATGTGTGACTATGAGAGCATAATCCCTGGCAGGATTTAGCACTGGGAATTTTGAGTTAAAACTGCTTTTGAATTTTGAAAAAAAAAAAAAGCCAGAGGGCACTTTGCTATTATTACAGTAAGCACACAGCAAAACTAAGCAGGAATTATAAAGATTAGCATTAATGATACGGTTTATATTCTCCTTGTAATATATTTTAAATGACTATTTTTTATGGTATTAAGTGACACTCAGATGTCTTTCTATAATAGAAACACAAGGTTACTTACAATTTGCTTAAAAGAAACATACCTTAACCAAATATGTAATATGCTTTAACCAAACATTTCTTTGTCAACCGTAAGGAAATAAAGCCTAAAATAGTATACAAACTTTTGAAATGTATTTCAGCAAATTTGGACCCTAATCCTTATCAGTTCCCAGCAAAAAGAAAGAAATGTATAAATCTACTTAAGAAAAAAATAAAATAACAAACTTGATATAATCATATGTTTGATCTATGAATTCAGAAGAGGCCACACATCAATAATTCCAACTCAGGAAACTGAATCTGGACTCCATTATCTAGATTCTATCTCAACAAAGGATTTCCTTTTTATTCTTTTAAAAATTTTTTACTTTTGGCTGGTCCTGGGGCTTGAACTCAGGGCCTCAGTGCTGTCCTTGAGAGTTTCATTCAAGGCTAGCATTCTACCACTAGAGCTACAGCTCCATTTCTGGCTGTTTCGGTGATTAATTGGAGATAAGAGTCTCAAAGACTTTCCTGCCTGGCTGCCTTTGAACTGTGAGCCTCAGATCTCAGCCTCCTGAGTAGCTAGGATTACAGGCTTGAACCACAGGTGCCTGGGTAAGAATTTTCTTTTATAGTCTATGCAACATCATCTACATCTCCTTTCCTTTTACCTTATATTCTGGTGAAAGGAGGTGCCTGGGTGATCTAAGATTCCAAGAAAATATTTGCAAGAACTCACAATTCTTAGATCGGAACTGAGACATTTTCTTAATTTATGACACTGGAGCATTTGTTTCCAATGTCCCCAGTCTTCAATAGATATCGCCTTTCTTCTTCCTACTATGAGAGTGTAGTCAGAACACTTCGAGCCTTTGCTATGGTGTGTGTGTGTGTGTGTGTGTGTGTGTGTGTGTGTGTGTATGCGCGTGTGTGTGCGTGTGCTGGGACTTGAACTCAGGGCCTCGGCCCTATGCCTTAGCTTTTTTCACTCAAAGCTGGTGCTCTACCACTTGAGCCACACCTCCACTTCCAGCTTTTTACCCTTCAGGCCTTTTCTGGCTGGGCTGGCTTCGAATCACGAACTTCATTCACATCCCAGCCTCCTGAGTAGGTAGGATTGTGGGCATCCTGCCACTTGTCTCGTTGCTATTTTTCAGTATCTTTATGATTTGCCATAAAAACCTCCTTTCTTCTGCCTGCCCCGGGGAAAGATTGTAAAGAACCCACCAGACCCTAGCTGATCATGTCCAGTTAGAAGCTCAGAATGGCTAGAGAGCTCTTAGTGACCCCCCCCCCCCCAATTCCCTGGCTGTTTCCACTTGGGAATCTCAATTATGCCATCTGTGAATTCTCTCATCGCAACAGCAGCTGCGAAGAAAGGACTTCAGACCCAGTGCTGGGCTCACAAAGCAAAACCCAAGGCCTGTGACCCAAAGCTAACTGCGCCGGTCTGCATCCTCGGTCCACTGATCTCTCCTAGAAAGCTCGCCATTCCGGATGCCTGTGCTCAGTTCAGTAACCACAAGGCAGGACAACACCTTCGTGTGGCATGCTGGCAGCCCCGCAGGTCGTTGGGTCCCTGCCCCCAGCCTCCCTACTCCCTATTCCCAGGTGTACAGATACTGGCCACGTCTGCCGCCACCCCTGTGGCGGGGAGGTATGGATGCCTACAGCATCCTAGTCTCCCCGAATTTGGAGAGGGCGCCCATGGGGCCTCCCTAGGAGGAAACTAGGGCGCCCACCCTCCTGGCTTCCTCGTCCCTGCCTCCGACCTCCCCAGCCACCCCACCTGCCCGTGCTTCGCCAGCCAGACTTGCAGCTCGGGGTCAAGTTCAAGGCCAAACTATGCCATGGTAGAAGCAGCCCGGGTGGGCCTCGAGAAGCTGCTCTGGATCTTGAAATGGAAAGAGAGCAGAGAGCGCTGCACAGGTTTTGCAGAGAGCTGGGGTGTGCAGTGGCTTCTAAAGAGGAAGCTGCAGACATTTATTTCTCTCTCCGCTTTCTCGGAATCCTCCTCCCTTGATTCTCCATTGCCTCCAATAAATATCCTTAGAAAGGCCGAGAAAAAATGAATCGTAGTCTAGGCTCTTACCTTGTGATGGCTGTTTCTGGAAATATTTTAATTAGCTAACGGAAAGAGAGGAAGGGCTCTCGGTTGGTAAATGAGATTGCCTTGACTTCGATCTCTGAAGAAAGCAATCCGCAGCCACAACCTCGTCTCTGGAAGATTGTGGAGAATTTCTCAACCGTAGTCGGCCAGATGGAGAGGGGAAAATCAGTTCCCGTTGATTGACAGCAGCTCTGCCCAATCAGTGCTCGACAAGGTGGCGCGCCCATCTTCCACTGAAACCAATCACAGATGCCGAAGGGAGCGAGCCTCTCGTTTTGCCATTTGGGTCTGTCTATACTTTCAGTTGCTCACGGCAGACTGACGTCAATGTGAACCAATAGCGGCTGGCTGTGGCGCCCCGCTCTCCCGGAATTGGCGCGCTGCACCCACTGATGGGAAGCGCCTGGGTGGCGCTTGGTGACTTGGCACCCTTCCACCGCTGGAGGCGGGAGGTGCATCCCTTCGGGCCGAGTGTGGAGGTGGTTGTGACAGCTAGGACACCGAAAATGGATTGCCAGCACTTTGCTGCGCACAGAGCTTGGAAGGCATCTGGTTTTCTTGCTTGACAGATTCGCAGGCGGGCGTTGTTCTGGCTGAATAAACAGTCTGGTGATAGCTTGGAGACAGTGGATTCATTTATTCCACAAGTGTTTGTTTTGTTGGTTTTTGGGGTTCCCCCCCATGTTTATAAAGGACTACAAGTAGGACAGGCACTTGATAGGCGCTGGAGATGCAATTCTGACCGGGATACTCAAGCAAGCTGCTCTCAGACTATGCAGTCTAATACAAAACAACAACAACAATAAACAATAAGTAAGCAACTATGTAAAAGATAATAAATCACCTCAAGAGAGAAAACAGCTAAGAAGTGATAAGGAACACAATAAGGGATGGACTTTAGATGTGGCTTCTTAACTAAGTCTTTGAGTAAGATGGAAAATAAATCGCCTAGCCATCAGAATTAGTGAAACGTTGATTGTTCTAGGCAGGGGAAACAGTACAGCAAAGGTCTTGAGGTAGATCAACAAGAAGACCAGTGAACAGAGGGAAAGACCAGGACAATGTGAGGTAGATGAGGGAGACAGGGTCTCCTGAGAGGTCACAATACATTTTAATAGTGACTGTCTGAGTGTGCGCGTGATGCATGTGCATTAGTACTGGGACTCAAACTTAAGCCCTGGTCACTGTCTCTTAGCTTTTTTGCTCAAGACTGGTACTCTATCACTCGAGCCATGGCTCCATTTCTGTCTTTTTGGTGGTTAATTGGAGTCTCAGGACTTTCCTGCCTAGAGTGCTGGCTTCCAACTGCAATCCTCAGTTCTCATCCTCCTGTGTAGCTAAGATCACAGAGGTGTGCCAACAATGCCTGGCTGACATTGAAGCAAAGCAGTGAAAGACGTGATTTGGATATTAAGTCACTTTTGGTTAATGTGTCGTAATCAGGTAGAACAGACTCTTAAGAGACTGGTAAAAAGATCATAGTAAATAGTATTTAAAGGAAATAAACCAGGCACCAATGGCTCATGCCCTGTAATCCTAGCTACTCAGAAGGCTGAGACTTGTAGGGTCACAGTTCAAACCCAGTCCAGGCAGAAAAATTTGGAGAATTCGTCCCCACCTCACCTATAAAAAGCAGGGCTCAAGTTGTACAGTGTCAGCCATGAGTAAAAAAGCTGAGTAAGAATTTGAGATCCTGAGTTCAAGTCCCATTTGCTGGCAAAAAGAGAAAAAAAAGTAGAAGATGACAGAGATTCAACTGTGGTGATATCACATATTAGACAAAAGCAGATTAGAGTTCAAAGGGAAATTACTAACTTATTTTGATATTTTAAGTAGCTAGGTCTGGAGGAATTGTTCCAGATACAGTACATTTAATAATTTGTTTAGAGAATGATATTCATATTGATGACTCAAATTCTAGCAATGACTTTGAGAATTATGTTACATTGATTGTCAATTTTCATGGATTTCCTGGAATGTTCTTTAACTTCTGTTGCAATGTAGAATACTTACAGAAACATGAATATTGGCCGTGGTTCAAGGAATTTTCCTAGTCGGAGTGCCTCTTTCGACCCAGTCCTGGATCAGGAGACAGAACTTTACTAATAGGTGGGATCTCATCATGCTGTCATCAAGTTGCTAATTCCTCCCATGGGAAGTCCTAGATTGACTACAAAACCATGGATTCAATCTGTTCATCTGTATATTTGCTATGTATAAGGTCATAAAGTGCACATTTGTTTGTGTTTGGTTTCTTTGATTCAACCTCTGCTGGTGGGATTCTTTCATATTGTTATATGTAGTTATCAAGCATTCATTTATTCCATTCTGTAATTACATTATATATTTTATGAATTCATAAATTATGAACTCCTGACAGATCATAGGGTAGTTTCTGGTTTAGAGCTATTGTAGATCATGCTGCCATGAACATTCTTATACATGGCATTGTGGAGGGACATTTCTATTGATAGAGCATTTTGGTAACTCAATGACAATTCAGTTACTATTCAGTTGTGCCATAAATTACAGAATTTCAAGCCTTTGAATAGATAGATAACAATGTATGAATGTATAGATAACAATGAAGGTGAAAAAATTTCACTCCATTAAGAAACTATTGATGTGAGGGAATTTAAGCTTAGAGGTCTATAATTCCTGAGTTATCTTGGAGGATTTTAACCTTCATTTTAAGCACTTGCTAACTGCATGTTCAGCATTAGAGAATAACAAGATTTTTTACCATGTCACTATAGAATATACTATAATTTACTGTCACAGAATACACAAAATCAGGTAGACTGTCTTAAACAGTATCCTTCAGGTAGAAGATATGGTTCAAGTGGTAGAACACTTACCTAGCATAGTGGAGCCCTGGACTCAATCCTCATTACCCGGAAAAAGTCTTTGATACTAATATAGTCATTGGAGTATGTTTGAAAAACCATAGTATTTGGTACCAGCTGATTAAAAATACAGATAGGGCAGGGAATGCTAAGCAAGATGATGCAGGCTTGTAATCCCAGCACTTCGGAGAGTGAGATAGGAAGATTGCAAGCCCTAGGTTAATCTTGGTTATATAAGTGAGACCCTGTTTTTAAAACCCAAAGAAAGAGAATGGAAGCAGGACAACTGGGCTGTGGGTATAGCTGAATGATAAAGCAGTTGCTTAGGCCTAGTGATATAGTCTTTGGTTTCCATCTCCAGCACAGCACAGCAAATAGCAAATAAATAAATAAGTAAATGGAAAAAAATAGTGGTTTACATCTTTTGAATGACCTATTTGTGGTTTCGAATATCTTTGAGCATATTAAATATTCTACAAAAAGAATTTGCTGTAAAAGTTAATGTGGCACGACAAATCACTGAATAAAGTCCAAATGAATGAAGTAAATACACAATCCCAAATGCTTCATTAACTTGAACTTCTTCCATTTTCAGTTTATATTTTAAAGAATGGAACCATTTGCTGAAAATGATTATTGAGTACACTGAAAATAGTTGATAGAGATTTGAATAAGATTTGAATAATAAGTTTAGGACATGGACTGTGAATGAAACATTGAAGTTTAGATTGGTGCATCCCTGAATACCTCTCTCTGAGCAGTTAGGACCTGTGTGATAATGAACTCATATTTCCATGAATACTTACTAATAGAGAGTCAATCTATTTCTTTTTTTCTTAATTAGACCTGGATATTATGCTTAGAATCATCAAGCATGTTTTTGTATGCTACTTTTGTTTTCAAGCCTAAATAAGAGGCCTGATTACATATGTATTTTTCTGTGGTCCTGATCTTTCTTGAATTTTTAGCCCAGCTGTCCCTTCATAATGACACTAGGAAAATTGTTACAACAATGATCCATAGAATTTTATAATTTGTTTTTGGACTCAAATACTTTTTAAAACATGTTCATTTCTTTCCCCTTCATGTAATTTACCTCCATAAATATGGAACAAATAAGTTTTACCCAGTGGCAGATACAGACATTCAAATGATCTTCCTATTTCTACCTCTGATCTTTTATTGTGTGTGGCAGTACTAAGGCTTGAGCTCAGGGCCTTGAGAACTCCCTTTGCTTTTTTTTTTCTCCCTCAAAGTTGATATTCTCCCACATGAATCACACCTTCCCTGGCTATTTGCTGATTAATTGGAGATAAGAGTCTGGGATTTTTCTGCCAGGGCTGGTTTTGAATCAAATCCTCAGATCTCAAGCCTGCTGAGAAACTAAGATTATTGACATGAGCCTCAGACAGCTCTCCTCCTCTAAGCATTTGACAATGATCTCATTTGACTTTATTTAAACGTTTAATTTTACTGAACATGTTTCTCATCAGAGCCACTGTGAGAATCATTGCTTTTATACATGTACATTTTGTAAGAAAGATGATAAATAGAAATTCCATTTGATATCTAAATCACAAAGACTAGAAAAATGGCATACAATGATCATTTAGTAGTTTATCAAAATTTTTGCAACAATTTCATCACCTAAGCACCTCCCAACCTTTTTGTGGTTGTGGCCAGGGGAGTATAGGGCCCCCTAGGACTGCTTCTGCTCAGAGAACTATCATTGGAAGTAACAAGCTTATTACTGATTTGGAGCCTTTGATGTTCCTACTCAAGACCTTCCAAGGTTTCCTCACCCCTGTCATCTTAGCACTTTCAGGTAGTGGCTAGCCTTTCAATGTGGGTAGCTGAGTGACTATGAAGAAAATAATCCCACTGTTAGTGTATGATGAGAAAAGAGAGAAGCCACATTTTTTTGCCAGTCCTAGGCTTGAACTCAGAGTGTAGGCAGTGTCCCTGAGTTTCTTTTGCTCAATGCTAGCACTACCACTTGAACCACAGAGCCACTTTTGGCTTTTTCTGTTTATGTGGTACTGAGGAATGGAACCCAGGGCTTCATGCATGCTAGGCAAGCATTCTACCACTAAGCCACATTCCCAGCCCATAGCCACATTTTGAGAAGTCGAATTTGAAGCCTTTATTGGAGTGCCAGTGGCTGGCCCATCTGTAGATGGACTCTTATCACAAAGATCTGCAGCCCAGTGAATATACTTAACACTTTTAGAAAACTGAGCCATGAGGGCAGGAGAGGAAAGAAAGAACAGAAAAAAAAATACCACCAAACCAGAACAGCTCCAATGGAGAGCTGAAGAGGGACACCATGTTGACCAGAGGTGAGCCAGGAGACAGGACATGAGGAGACAGGAGACACATAGCATGGTGTCTCAGCACCTGAGCTAGTCAGGGCCTAAATAGGGTAAAGTCAGGGGGCTTGATAGATCATGACCCAAGACTGGCAAGTCCGATAACCTATTGTCCAAGTCCCTGCTCCTGCCTCTAGGAATTAAGGTACTCCCATCACCTGGGAGGTGGGACTTCCCTGCCTCCACCATGAAGACAAGGTGGTGCCAGTTCAATCCAATACCCTATCATCCATGATGTGGCCAAGATGGTGCCAGTTAGATCCAACATCCTTACTCAACTAGCTCATGGATAGTAATACAGCATGAGCAAGAAACAAATCTTCTTGTGTGCCCATCCTGGGGCTTCAACTTGGGGCCTGTCCCTGAGCTTTTGTTCTCAAGGCTAATGCTCTACCACTAGATTCACAGATATACTTCCTACTTTTTGGAAGTTCATTGGAGATATGAGAGTGTCACAGACTTCCTGCTCAGGCTAGGTACAAACCAGGGTGCTCAGATCTCAGCCTTCTGAGAGCTAGGATTACAGACATAGGCCACCAGTGACTTTTTTTTAATGCAGGGCCTGGGCACTATCCCTGAGCCTCTCTGTGTTCAAGGCTAGCACTCCACCACTTGAACCACAGTGTCACTTCCTGCTTTTTCTGTTTATGTGGTACTGAGGAATCAAACCCAGGGCTTCATGCATGCTAGGCAAGCACTCTACCACAATGCCACATTCCCACTCCAACATAGTTTTTTGATGTAGCTTACAAAAGTACCATCCCAGAAAACCAGGCTGACACACAGTCACATACAGAGAAGGGAGTTTGTTGTCAACAAAGGAGCTGGTAAGGCTAACTCTCTCATGAGAGGGAAAGAAAAAGCACTTGTCTTTGTCTAGAGAGATCTAGAGGGGCTAAGGGAGGGATTTCATGTGGGATGTGAGAGCAGAGGATTCCATTATGGCTAAGACTTATGGCAGCTGCCCAAATAGTAGATAAGGGAGCCTGCTGTTACCTTTTATGGCTGTGACTGACCAAATGGATTGCTACTTCAAGGTGAGAGGGAGGGAGCTAGTTAACAGCTGCCGGTACCAAAGGGCCCCTTTATGAGCCAATCTGGGGAAACCAGCATGCCAGGCTAACAGCTTAAACTAACTTTACAAGTCTATCTCATCTAGTGTTGACATTAGTTCCAGCTGGAAATCATCTGACTGAATCTTTCTTGCGGCAATTTTTAATCTAAGAAAAAAGAACGTTGCTGGATTTTGAGTCTCACACCTGTAATCCTGGTTACTCAGGAGGCTGAGATCTGAGGATCAAGATTCAAAGTCAACGTGGGCAGAAAAGTCTGTAAGACTACAATTAACCAGCCAAAAGCTGAAGTAAAGGTTTAGCTCTAATGGTAAAACACCAGCCTTGACAAAAGAGGCCAGGTGAGGGTATGAAGCTCTGAGTTCACGCCCCAGTAACATCACACAGACACAGAAAATATCCCTCATGTTGAATATCAAACTCAGGGCCTCATGCATATTTTGAGGGGAAATTTTTATTCAGTAAGTACCTGTTGAAGTTCTATATATACATAAAGTTTCATGTGGGCTTTGGGTGTGTAGCAATATAGACATGATCTCTACTTGTGAAAATTGAGACGAGGCAAAGAGAAACAATAGACAGGCTTCTTAAAGAGGTTGAAATTTAGTTGGAAAAGCATACTATTGTTATCCAGTCACTGAATAGTACACAAGCCTACCAAGAAAAATGCAGAAAGAGGAAACAAGTTCTGACTTGAATGTTTTAGAAACAGAAGACAGACCACCTATTTGAGTGCCCAAGAGATCCAACGTTACATTTAAATAATGTAGTACATTAGGCAAGAAACAAACTTCCCTGTACCTTTGTTGTCTCATCTTTAGTGCTAAATATATCCAACTATGGCTGGCTTCCATAACTGCTACAAGCATTCAATTAGGCAGAGACTATAAATAAATGCCCCATAAAAATAATTATACTTTGAAGATTTTACAGTGTACTAGATGAGCCTATAAATATGCAGTATATAGCATAATGAAAACTCTTAAAAGCCCTATAAAGCAATATACAAACAGATTTAAATTAATATTATACCTTTCTAGCTGTGGGAAAAGGTATAGACTTACACAATGAAAATTGTACCTTTAAGGATCTGAAACCCAGGGGCTGGGAAGGTGGCTCAGTGGTAGAGTGCTTGTCTTGCATGCCTGAGGCCCTGGGTTCGATTCCTCAGCACCACATAAGCAAAAAGAAAAAAGTCAGAAGTGGCGCTGTGGCTCAAGTGGTAGGGCACTAGCCTTGAGCTGAAGAGCTGAGGGACAGCGCCCAGGCCCAGAGTTCAGGCCCCAAGACCGGACCAAAAAAAAAAAAAACCAAAAAAGGATCTGAAACCTAGTATTTATCATCAATCCCTAAAGCAGTGCTATAAGGGATTAGTTTAAGTAGGCCAAAAAAATCTTTTTTTAATTCTCATAAAAAAATAGTCAAACACTTCTTTTGGTCAATGGAATAAAATGAATGCTGAAAAGCTAGCTTTATACAAATGTAGACCAACGGAAAAATGAATGCATTATTGAGAACAATTGCTGTTTTCACTGAAATCTGTAAGGGAAGAAGGCTTCTAACCTGTTGGAAATGAGATCTAGTTTTCTAAACTCATGACTGTATTCTGAGTCTCCTGCAGATTAGAGTTCAAAATCTCAAGGTAACATTGCAGATGATGAAAGAACAGTGTGACTGGTTGCCAAGCAACCGAAAACATGAGCTATTGGCATGCACAAACATTATTTTGTACATGGAGTGGGTGTAAGTGCCAAACTGCTTCTCTATTGGCTACTTTCTCTTCCAATGGCAGAGAAGAAAGTATTATTTTTCCAGTAATTAGCATACTCTGGGAAACTAACCAACTGTGTTTCTTTCCCTACCAAAGTAGGAAAAGAAGAATGCTAAATATAGATGGCAAAACCAGGATGATTTTTATACTTGAGTTTGGCTTTAAGCAATTTAAATTTCTATACACAGATTATTCTAGAAAACATTTTTAAAGTTAAGTAAATGAATGGCATATAATGGTTATGCCATGAGAAATATGTGAGAGATCTTGTTTTTCTCTGTTCTATTCTTTTTGCTTCTTTCCTTTCCTTTCTTTCTGTTCTCTTACCTTCTCTGTTCCTTTCTTTTCTTCCTCTCCTCCCCTGTCTTTCCCCCTCTATTTCCTCTTCTCCCTCCTCTTCTTCCCCTTTTCACTCCGCCTCTCCTTACTTCCTTTCCTCCCTTCTTCTCAAGAGGTCTTCAACTAGGTCTTTCTTATTTGTCCCAGACTGTCCTTGAACTCAAGATCCCTTTGCTTCAGCCTCCAGACTGCTGGATTACAGGCAAATAACACAGGCAAATAACTATTTCATAGAAAGAGAAGAATCTAGTGGTTCTCCCATGGCAAAACCAGAAAACTCTTTACAATGTGATTGTTTCCACCTTACCTTTGCATAGACCATTGGAAAGGACAGAAAGCTAAGACCTAGAATACAGAGTCACAGTTAAGGAAATTGAGGAAGGGATTTCCCACAAGGGGACTTCAGTGATGACAGAAATGTGGCCAGTGTCAAGAGCAAACTAACATACAGTTACCTGATGAGAAATTCCTTCCAATTTCCTTTTTGTAACCGAAATTATAGGACATTGACATTCAGACATGAAAAGAATTTGAAGCTGTTCATAACAAGGAGAGTCTCACATTATATACATTTTAGTATTTATTTAGCAAGCATTTTAGTGAGCATAACAGTGTAAAATAGAAAGACATTTTCTGTTCCCTATGCAGAAAATAAGATTAAGACTCAAAATAGTGTCTCTTACCAGCTGTCTCCATTCTTTCTGAGATGGGAGAATACACATGGTCCTCCTGAAAACCTCTAATCATTAGAAAAGATGGCTCTGAGTGGCCAAGGTGTATGCTGTTTTTATATTCTAAAACATGGAGATGTGATCTATGAGTACTCCAAATCCCAGGATAATAGCAGTTATTCTGCGTTTTATTCTGATTTTATACATGAGATGATCATGGAACACATAGAATTTAACACTTGTCCCAGACCAGAGTGGAACAGCAGAGATTTGAAGTGTGGCAACTCAGTTTCCAAAACACATGTTACATTGCCTTTCTATGCAAGCTCATCGGTGTTAAACACTGCTATGTTTTGAAGACCTTAAATTAGTTTAATAAAAGCTGGCTTTCTATTTTGATGTGGGATGCACGATACAAATTAGTAGTTTCTAATTACATGGTTTCCTAGGAAATAACAGGTTGTGGCTAAACTATGAATGAAAGGCAGGAGGAAGAAGAGGAAATGGAGGAAGAAAGGAAGGAAGGAAAGAAAGAAATAAGGAAGGAAGGAAAGCAGGAAGGATAGGGCAGGAGGAAAAAGGAAAGGAAGAAGGGAGGAAGGCAAGCATTTCCCATCTCAGTATTTAGAGAGTACACTGAATGTGCATTGGATACTAATATGTTTAGGAAATGTAAGGAGAGACAGTATTTTTCTCCCTTAAGCACTGAAATAGAAGAAAATAAGCAGTTAGGTTCAATGAATGTAGAATGTAAATGGAATCTGGAGAAGTGAATTTGATCAATATTTCTTTCTGGCAAGAGTTTTTCATTTGTGGGGAATGAAACTAGAAATCAGCCTGCTGCACCTCACGTGTTACCCTGGAGTTAGGTAAATTTTATTTCAGTATGTTTTTAAGTGACTGCTGTAGAAATCTTTATTCCAGTGGGGCCCAGGAGAAAGCAAAACATACTCTTGGTTAACTGTTGATAAGGATTACAATAACATAGTGTTGGTCATCAAGGGATCTTTCATCTCCTCCTCCTCTTCTTTCTCCTCCTAAACTGTGTCAAAATTCATATTAGTAGAGTTAAGACACAGATGGCTCTTTGTCCAGAAGTGAATCTCCGCCAAGAATTGTCGAGCTAAGAGATATCTTTGTGCTCCTTTTCTTCTCTTCTTCTCCCATCGATTTTTGAAAAATACCTAATATAAATCCTGAGCGGTAAAAGATCTTCCCAGAGCAGATTACAATTATAGGCCTAGCATCCAGGCAATTCTAGCTTTATATTTTCACATGCTAAGCAGATATCAGTTTTAAAAGCAAACAGGCTACTCATTTTTAACAGGGAGTCTAACAAGCAAATACGATTTTTGTAGAAAAAAGCTTGAAAATTCCCATGCACTTTCTTCTGCAAACCTTTAGCATGCACAAGACTGACTTAGAAGGACGGATGCTGGGTAGTGTTATGAAGTAGAGAAAGTTATAGTGCAGTGACTTCACACTTGCCTCTTCTGAGATATTGAATAACATAGTACAGTATTGCTTTATTTTCAGATTTATTGCATACAAGATCAAACAAGATTGGAGAGAACATAATAAGAAATCAATCAATGAAGTTTCATAATCAAAAAAATTTAAATTTCTATAAGTATATTCTTCATTTCAGTTGATGTAGAGAAGCTCTTAGCCACTCCTGAATTTTCATCCGTTGGGCTTAAACCATTATATAACCTGCTGAACTTCCCCTGTCCTTAATTTGATGAAAATACAGTCTGCCTCTTCCCACACCAGGTAAAATTAAGTGTTCTTAATGTAATGAGCAAGTTAATTTGTAGTCCAGATACCCCTCTGTAGAGGAAGTTGGGTAGGGTTGTGAGAAAAACGAATCAAGCCTTCACACAATACACTACTATACTCAATGTGTCCTGAGCACACACAGATTTTCCTCCACTCTGGTCTCCTTGGAACCAGACACTCAAGGATACCACAGCCAAACCTAATGAGTATGAATATTTATCCCTATTGAGCCACAGACCTGAGAAACTTGTTCTTCATTAAAGTCACTAGTTGATAAAGAATGTCATTTTTGTGATGATATTATAGTTTTGGAAGTACTGCTTTTAGTAGAAACTCAAATTATATTTCTTTCTCTCTTAATTAATTTTAAGTAGTTGTACAAAGGAGTTTTAATTCAACAAATCAGCTTATAAGTACAATGCACGATGTGTTTTGAGTGTGTGTGTGTGTGTGTGTTTGCCATAGGAAGGCTTGAAATCAGGGCCTTAAGCTCTCACTTGGCTTTTTCTACTCAGTGCTGGTACTCTGCCACTTGATCCACTTCTGGCTTTCCCCCCCACTGGTTAATTGGAGATAAGAGTCTAGAGGATGTATCTGCCCTTAGAGCTCAGCTTTCTGAATAGCAAGGATTACAGGTATGATCCACTGGCACCCAGTTTTGAATTATATTTTTTAAAACAAGAGCTGCTGAAATGACTGTTTTAGTTTTCTTCTTTACTTATAGTGCTGAATCAAACCCAGGACCTTCTACTTACCAGGCAAATGCTTTATCACTGAACTACACCTCAACTCTCCATGTGAGTGTAAATGTATTTATTTTATTTTCTGTCATTCAACAAAGCATTTTATGAATAAAATGCATCTTGATCAATGCCATACCTTTCACTATTTTCCCCATCCCTTCTAACCCCAGCCCTTCCCTCAATTTTTCCTAATTTTGTAGGATATGCATTGAATTTTATGACTGCATTTTGTGTTCAAGATTCTGGATGGGCTTGATTGGTTAATTTTCACAGGGGGGGGGTATCCTATAAATTTGGCAGTGAGATGTTGGTTAAGGCTGGTAGCACTTGAAATGTTGGCAGGGCTGGGCAGGCAATGCGGTCAGTCCCATGGCAGTCAGTCAAGTCTGGCTGTCAGCTGGGAGCTTCGCTGAGGTTACAGCATATCAAATTTATACACACCTACAAATGCGCGAACACACATGTGTGAGAAAGAGAGAAAAAGCTGATTTTTTCATTTTGTAAAACATTTGTTTTTCAAAACAGGTTTGTCTTTTCTCATTTGATAATAAAAAAAAACTGCAATGTTTTGCAAAAAAAAAGTCAGCATGTAGGGCAATTACTTATTGCTATATAACAAATAGTTTAAATGTTCATTGGCTTATGAATGATGTTACTATGTTTTGGATAAGTGTCTCCTAAATGTGCATATATTAAAGGGTTGGTCCCTAGAGGGTGCTTTTGGGAAGTGGCAAAACTATTAGGAGGTGAGCCCTAGCAGGAGATTGTTAGGTCACAAAGGACATGCCCTTAAAGGAGATTGAAAGACTCCAGCCTCTTTTTTTCTCCTGATGACAAAGTAAGAAGTTAGCTCTGCCATGCATAGCCTGCCATTGCTATATCGTATGCCAACCAGAGGCCCAAAGCAACGGGTGCATGCAACCTGGACTGGATCTTCAAAACTATGAGCCCAAATAAACCTTTTCCCTCTCCTTTTAAGTTGATTATCACAATACTTTGTTATACTAATAGAAAGTTGAGGAACACAAATGTAAGTAAGAAATGTTTGGTCTCTCTCTCCCAATTCCTAACATATAGTGCCTTTAAAAATTTACAATTTCTCTTGGGGCTGGGAAGGTGGCTCAGTGGTAGAGCACTTGCCTTGCATGCATAAGGCCCTGGGTTCGATTCCTCAGCACCACATAAGCAAAAAGAAAAAAAAAGCCGGAAGTGGCGTTGTGGCTCAAGTGGTAGAGTGCTAGCCTTGAACTGACAGCGCCCAGGCCCAGAGTTCAGGCTCCATGACCAGACCCCCCCCAAAAAATTTACAATTTCTCAAATGATAGTAATATATTTGTGTGTGGGGGGGGTGTGTGTGTGTACATCCTTGGACTTGAACTTGGGGCCTGGATGCTGTCCTTGAACTTTTTTGTTCAAAGCTAATGCTCCACAACTTGAGTCAGAATTCTACATCTAGCTTTTTTGGTGCTTAATTGGATATAAGAGTTTTATGGACTTTCCTACCTGGATTGGCTTTAAACCTCCATCTCAGATCTCAGCTTCCAGAGTAGCTAGGATTACAGGTGTGAGCTACAGGTGACCAGCTATAGTAGCGTACTTATGTCATAATAGTTGATTTCCATTCCTGGTTTCTAACACAAGAACTTCTATTAGTAGGTAGCCGCTGGCCATGAGGGATGAAGAACTGCCAAGGAAAGTGGAGGGTGAGACTCTGAGGTCTGTTACAGAAAACACTGTAATAAATCTTCCTGCCTCCCAAGTCACTTCAGCCCTATAGACTAGAGTTAGAGCTAGGAATTTCTCACAGGAAATCTCAGTAATCACTCAAAACCCAGACACAAATGTTGTTGGTCTCACCCCAGAGACAGCCCACTTTCAGTCTACTGAAAGTATATTTGTAACAATTACTTAAAATGGTTTTGTTCTCACAAATTAACTAAAATCAGGAGCAAAGCCTGGCATTTCTGCCTTTCTGTGTGTATCTGTCCTTCTCTCCAGGGTCAGTTTGAAGTCACCTTGTGTTCCAGGATAGACAGGACTGATCAATAACATCTTTGTAACAAAGAACCACAATTATACCTAAAGAACATCAGAGCCTTGCAGAACTGATTACCTCCAAAGAAGGATAATTACTGATAATGGTCAGGCTGTACCCCAGAGCCAGAGAATTCTTCTCCTGGGAACCACAATGCTCTCCTCAAATAATGACTGTTATATTAGCTTTCAGACGAGGGGAAACCAGAAGTGAGATGAAGACCAGCCAAGACCACACCTATGCCAGGACTCTTAAACTATGAAGAGCTTTGTTCCTGGCCCTAATTCTCCCTCTTCTTAAACTAATATCTGTAACTAATATCTGTGCTAATATCTGTAACTTGAAGTTAGCTGAAGATGAACTAAAGTGTCCCATCTTTTTGTGGCATACCTATGACCTATAATCTCCTTTCTCTGCTATCTTTCTTTCTTTCTTTCTTCTTTTACTTTTTTTTTTTTTTGGTTGGTCGTGGGGTTTGAAGTCTGGGCTTGGTCACTGTCCTTGTGCTCTTCAGCTCAATGAGAGCACTTTACCACTTGAGCCGCAGTGCCACTTCCAGTTTTCTGGGGGTTAATTGGAGACAAGAGTCTCTGGACTTTCCTTCCCAGGCTGGCTTTGAATCATGATCCTCAGATCTCAGCCTCCTGAGTAGCTAGATTATAGGTGTGAGCCATCTGCAGCCAGCCTTCTCTGCCATATTTCTTTCCTGATAAAATTTCTTGTTTTGTTGAATTTGTCTCTTGCCAGGTATAAAGATGGAAGTTGATTAGCTGTATTATCTTTCTGGAGTTGCCTCATATCTTTGACTCTGTTTTCCTAAATGAATCATTTAAAAGCAAAAGTCTAAAGTATAGAACACACCCATATAAACAAACTCAGAGATGAGAATGGCAACATCACCACAGAAACAACCAAGATTCAGAACATTGTAAGGGAATACTTCTCAAACCTTTATGCTAATAAGCTTGAGAATCTGGAAGAAATGGATGAATTTCTAGCAAATATTGACATGCCCAAACTAAATCAAGATGGGTTAAACCAACTTAACAGATCCATATCAAGCATCGAAATACAAATAGCAATAAGAGACATCCCACCCAAGAAAAGCCCAGGACCAGATGGATTTACAGCTGAATTCTACAAGGTCTTCAAAGCAGAACTCACACCAATACTCCTCCAATTCTTTAATAAAATTGAAAGTGAGATTTCACTACCAAACTAATCCTATAAAATCAGCATAATGCTGATCCCTTAAACAGAAAGGGACTCATCAAAAGAGACTACAGACCCATTTCTTTGATGAACATCGATGCAAAACTTCTCAGCAAAATTTTGGCCAATCGACTTCAACAACCCATCCAAAAAATCATACACTATGAGCACAGGATTCATTTCAGGGATGCAAAGCTGATTCAATATACACAAATCAATATAATTCATCACATCAACAGGAGCAAGGATAAGAACCACATGATTATCTCAACAAATGCAGAAAAAGCATTTGACAAGATCCAACAACGCTTTATGATGAAAGCTCTGAAAAAACTAGGAATCCATGGAACATTCCTCAATATATTAAAGGCTGTATATTATAAACCTACAGCCAGCATTATACTTAATGGTGAAAAGCTAAAGCCATTTCCTCTAAATTCAGGAATGAGACAAGGATGTCCACTCTCTTCACTTCTCTTCAATTTAGTATTAGAAAGCCTAGCAAGAGCAATAAGACAAGATGCAAATATAAAGGAGATCTAAATAGGGAAAGATGAAGTAAAACTCTCCCTCTTTGCAGATGACATGATGTTGTATTTAAAGAACCCCATCTACTCCACTCCCAAATTACTAAAGCTGATTTGAAAGTAGCAGGGTATAAAATTAACCCCCCAGAAATCAATGTATGTCAATAGTGAGAAGAGCACAGCTGAAGTCAGGAAAACAACTTCTTTTGTAATAGCCCCACCAAAAATAAAATACTTGAGTGTTAACTAAAGAAGTGAAGGACCTCTATGATGAAAACTTTAAAACCCTAAAAAGGAAATTAAAACAGAACCAAGAAAGTGGAACAACATCCCATGCTCCTGGATTGGGAGGATCAGCATTGTGAAAATGGCAATACTTCCAAAGGCTACCTACTAATTCAATGTGCTACCTATCAATATTACAACCTCATTCTTCAAGGAAATAGAAGAAGCAATCCAAAAATTCATATGGAACAATGAAAGAACCTGAATAGCAAAAAACAATCCTTAGCATAAAGAACAGTGCTGGAGGAATATCAATACTAAACTTCAAACTCTACTACAAAGCCATGGTAATCAAAACAGCTTGGTACTGGCACAAGAACAGACCTGAGGACCAATGGAATAGAGTTGAAAACCCAGAAATGAACCCACAGACCTATAGCCACCTAGTCTTCCATAAGGGAGCTAAAAAAATAAAATGGAAGAAAGACAGCCTCTACAGTAAATGGTGCTGGCAAAATTGGTTAATCACCCATATAAAATTAAAGCTAGATCCTTATATCTCACCCTGCACCAGAATCAACTCCAAATGGATCAGAGACCTCAGAGTCAAAGCAGACACCCTGAAAACATTACAAGAAGGAATAGGAGAAACTCTAGGGCTCCTTGGCACAGGCTGAAATTTCATTAATAGAGACCCAGAAACACAACAAATCAAAGAAAGGTTAGACAAATGGAATTGCATGAAACTTCAGAGCTTCTGCGTAACAAAGGACTTTGCAAGCAAGATCAATAGAAAGCCCACGGATTGGGATTGGGAGAAGATTGTCTCTAGCCATACAACAAACAAGAGTCTCATATCTAAAATATACTTGGAACTCAAAAAATTAAATCCCCCAACAACAAATCTTCAAAGAAACAACTGCCCAATTAATAAGTGGGCTAAAGACTTAAAGAGACACTTCTCTGAAGAGGAAATAAGAATGGTTAATAGACACATGAAGAAATGCTCAACCTCTCTAGCCATAAAAGAAATGCAAATCAAAACAACATTGAGATTCCACCTCACTCCAGTTAGAATGGCTAGAATCAAGAAATCTAATAATAACATGCTGGAGGGGATGTGGCCAAAAGGGAACCATACTGCTTTGTTAGTGGGAGTGTAAACTAGTTCAACCACTTTGGAAAGCAGTATGGAAGTTCCTCAAAAGACTCCACATAGAGCATTATTCACCATAGCTAAGATATGGAACCAACCCAGATGCCCCTCAGTAGATGAATGGATCAAGAAAATGCAACATATATATGTATATATACATACACACACATATACAATGGAATTCTATGCCTCTACCAGAAAGAACGACACAGCCTCATTTATTAGGAAATGGAAAGACTTGGAAAAATTATATTAAGTGAAGTAAGCCAGGCCCAAAGAAACATAGGTCCCAAGGTTTCCCTCATCTGCAATAACTAGTATATGTCTAGGACAAGCATAAGAGGTCAAAAGCTATGTGCATATGACTGTATAACCTGATGCTAAGTGAACTGAACCCCAAGATAAGGACACAAGAGGTTTTATCTTTCCTGCTGTTCTTATACCTGTGATCATAGCTACTCATGAGGAGGAGGTTTGTGTATTCTAGTGCAAAGTAAGCCCAGCCAGGAAAGTCCCTGAGACTCTTATCATCAATTAACTAGAGAAAAGCCAGACATGGAAGTGTGGTTCAAGTGGTAGAATGCTGGCCTTGAGCAAAAAAGAAAAAAAAAAGCTAAGAGATAGCATGTAGACCCTGGTTCAAGACCAGTACACACACATACACACACACACACACACAAACACAAATACACACAGAATTGAATCTGAAATACACAATGTAGGGGTCCAACTATTTGAACACCACAATCATCCTTCAAGATCAAACAGGTAGGAAAATCTACAAACACAGTATTATATGGTGTAAAAGCTCAAGTTTATCATATAAAGCATTAAGTAAAACAGAAGGAATCTAGGAAGAGAAGATGCGTTAGTATAAATGGCATGATGTGCTTATTCCTGGTTCATACTCTGACCCTGTCTTCCTGTATTCCTGTGGGATATCTTTGCTGGACTTCTACGGAAATCATCTGAAGAGATCATTCTTTCACTTCATTGAGGTCTCCAGATATGTATCAGGGTGCAAGAGGGGTCAACTCTGACCATGCGCTGAAATAGGGTTTCTTTGCTGCCTGCTCCCTCACTCATTCCACTTTCAGGGTGCTTAACACTTCATTTGTTCATTCATTTATTTGTTTGTGGAATAATAAATGATAAATAAATAATAAATGATAAATAAATAATAAATCCAAGAGTCCTTGGATTATCCAGAAGAACTGACCTGTGGGAAATTACATCCAGCTAAAAACCATGCAAAATTTGCTATAGAGAGAAAATTCAAAGGGCCAGTAGTGGGCCCAGCTGAGACATGAAAATAGGAATGGAAATACAAGTAACTGCTGGGCACAACCAGTGGCTCATGCCTGTAATCCTAGTTACTTTGAGGATGAGATCTGAGGATTGCTGTTTGAAGTCATCCCAGGCAGGAAAGTCCATGAGACTCTTACCTTCAGTAAACTACCCAAAATTCTAGAAATGGAGCTGTGGCTCAAGTGGTAGAGTGCCACACTTGCATAAAAGAAGCTGAGGGATAGTGCCCAGGCCCTGAGTTCAAGCTCCAGGACCAGCACACACACACACACACACACACACACACACACACACACACCCTCAAGTACTTCTGATTTCAGTTTGAGTGGGGGGGAGAGAGAAGTGTTCCTTTCCTCTTCAAGTTTTTAGGGGAAAGAGCAGGCTTTTTATGCTATCCAAGATTTGCTGTTCTTTATCCTGTTTCCAACTCTGTATGGCCCAGAACATTGGTAGTGATGAGAAACCTCAGACCCACTGAAGCCTCAGCTATTGGGTCAGGAAGAGCTCCCTTCTTCTCTCTACAGGGGATTTAAAATTCAAATTATTAGTCACTGGAGGTGCTTTTCCTCTCAAGTTGTTTACAATTTTATCCTTGTTTATTCCTGCTCCGTAGGGAGGCATGTTTTGTTTTGCCTGAGCAGCCAGATTTGCAGATGTGAGTCACAGGGTCTGTCCTTCCTTCCTTCTTCCCTCCTCCCCCTCTCTTTTTCTTTCTTTCTCTCTTCCTTTCTCTTTTCTTTTCCTTTTGGGGTTCTGGGGCTTGAATTCAGAGCCTGGGCACTGTCCTTTAGTCTTTACTCTCAAAGGTGGCACTCTACCATTTGAACTCTACTTTTGGTTTTTGGTGGTTAATAGAAGAGTCTTACAGAATATTCTACCCGGTCTGACTTCCATCCTCAGATCTCAGCCTCTTGAGTAGCTAGGACTATAGGCATTAGCCATGGGCACCTGGCTTCTATTTCTTTATTTGCCTTTACACTTTTCTATCTTCTGTTTCTATCTTGCAGAGAGTACAACAGGACCCATGTGTTTCTGTGTTGCTTCTGATTTTCTTATACACAGTTCCTTTCTTATCTCTGTCCAGTTATAGTGAGCAAATGTCAACTGTGCTGAACAGATAGATGCTGAGCCTTGGAGACAGTGAAATTATGCAAACAATTTCTCCCTCTGTTTTATTATTGTATTTTACCTATCTATGTTGTGACTGCAAATTCTGTGCCACTTCTGTAAAAGAGTTTGCACATAGGCAATGCTCATTCCTGTGGGAAATAAATAAACTGGATTGATGATCCAGCTGGAATTGTTTTTTCTTCTTTTCCGTCTAGTCTATGTCTACCCCAGGACCACCCTCTGGGCTGGGAAGGCAACAGTTTCAGTTTTGACACTGGAACCCTGAAAGGACAGCATTATAGCAATTAAATACCATAATTGGTTTTATTTGTCTTATATATTTAGTCCTAGTACCAGGGACTAGCACTCTGCCACTTAGGCCACATCTCTAGCTCAGTATTTTTGTTGGTTAATTGGTGATGGAGTTGCAAAGACTTTTCGGACTAGGCAGGCTTTGAACTGTGATCCCTTCGATCTCAGCCTCCTGAGTAGAGGTAGGATTACAGATATGAGACACCAATGCCTGGCAATTGGCTTTATTTTTATTTTTTTTATTTTACTATTGGACAGGTCTACAGTCAACAAAAGAGAATAAGTTAGAACAAGTGCTCAATGAGTATTCAATGAGATGTTTATTTTTTAGAGTGTAAAGGCTGAAGAAAGCACAAAGAACAAAGAGTGATTGATAATTCCAAATGGTCTGTTCTGTAAGACAAGGAAACAACAATAGAAAAATAATGGATTAGTACATATTAGATTACTTCATCTTAATTTATTCATGAAAGGATTAAGGTAAAGGAAAGTTCATTATCATGCCAACAAAAACTGGCTTCTTTGGGAGTGTTACAGGTAATCAAGAGATAATGTATATTTAAGGATTTGTGTAGATATGCAAATACCTATGTCATTTCATGTAGAACATGAATATTCACAAATTTTGGTATTCTCCAGGGGGTGTCCATATTTACAAATAATATACCTAATAAGAGACATGTATTCAGAATATATAACCTGCTCTAGTAACTCAATAATAATCAATTCAACTTACAAGTGAGTGAAAGCATGAATAGTTCTCCAAATTATGACATACAAATTGCCAATGAGCACATGGAAAGATATCAACATCATTATCACTAAGGGAATACAAATAAAAAAAACCCCAAGAAGATAATCACATTATACTACTGGTACAAAAACAATGGACAGGGCAGCAGGACAAAGGGTAGCGAAGCCTGAGCTGTGGCCTCTTCTAGGCCTGCGGTGTCTCAGATTCATTCTTAAGGAACTGAGAACTTAATCTTTCAAAATGCCAAAAAGACCATCGTATGCCCCACCTCCCACCCCAGCTCCTGAAACACAAATGCCCAGCACACCAGGGTTTGTGGGATACAATCCATACAGTCATCTCGCCTACAGGCTGGGAGGGAAGCTGGGCACCAACAGCCGGGTCAGGGCATCCTCTGATACTACAATTCCAAAACCCCCAAAGCCACCAGATAAGCCGCTGATGCCCTACATGAGGTACAGTGGAAAGATCTGGGACCAAGTAAAAGCTTCCAAAAAAAAAAGAAAACTAGGACTCCAGGAGCGATAGCTCATGCCTGAAACCCTAGCTACTCAGGACACTGAGATCTGAGAATTGTGTTTTGAAGCCAGCCTGGGCAGAAAAGTTTGTGAGATTCTGATCTCTAATTGTTGAAAACACACAACAATGTTCCGGTGATGGAAAATGAATAGACACATAAGAGATAAAGGATAATTTGTTAGGTGGACTGCCACTCTCCCCAGAGCTATGAAGGCATACTAGATGGGGTGATCTGCTCAGTTTTTATCCTAACCCAAGATGTGATGTTATTCCTTCTCCTTAATGCTAACAATTGGTTACCAGGGTGATAAGATAATACAATGAAGAAGCACTGTGTCAGTGAAAGTTCCCCATTCAGGGGAGGCTATCCTTTTGGAGGTAAAGACAGGAATGAAGCTGAGAAGAGATCTGGGAGTGGGGCTGCTGATGATTATAGTGGGAGGAGTCACAAGCCAATTGTTAGGAGATGAGAGCTAGGAGGAAGGAAGATTTCCCCAAACAAGGACCCCCCTAGGGAATGCAGATATGTGAAAGGGCTGCTACAGGAAGGGACAGGAGGAAAAGGAGGCCAATGGGGAATAAGACGATGTGCTCAGTTGTGCAATCAGATTTGAGACACATCTCAGCTACTCAGTATGCTGGTGTTTCATTGATTGCCTACTAGCTGGAGAAAAACAATTTAAAGGAAAAAATTGTTTATTTTGGCTTATAGGAACATTGGTTTCAGACCATCAGGGTAGAGGAAGCATGGTCGGTGGACCAGCTGACATCATGGTGGCTTGGGGGCAGAGAGAGGAAAGCCTACTTTTTCTCCTTTTATTTCATCTGAGTCACTAGCTTACAGTGCCACCCATATTCAGGGCAGGGATTACTCACTTAGCTAATCTTTTCTGGAAAGTCCCTCCACAGGTGCCTAGAGGTATGTCTCAAGGAAGGTCTGTTGCTTCTCAAGGGTAACTCATGTTAATAGTTACATTCAGGATGCATCTTTTTGTAAAAATAGTTTAGTCTTTTTATGGTGGAATGTCTATCAGATAATAGTTAGCCTTCCTTTCCTAGGCTAGGTCTTGTAACTTTTCAAATATACACGTTATTTGAATATTGTCTATTTTTTTGCTTATAATTGAAACAGTATTAGGAGGTACATGTTTTTGGATTCATGTCTTCTTAGTTATTTTTCCCAGAAATGTAGTTTAAGATGCAGAACAGTGCAAGAGAACACAAAGCAACCTTTGACAGGGAATAGTTTTAACCCCTTCACTAGTCTTCATCAGATGTATTGTTTATAGCAAAGCAAGTAGGGGATTAAACTCACATTGTCCTGCTGTCTCATCTCCTAAATTACTGAATTATTTTATGTGTCAGTTTCAGAGATTGAACTCAAGCCTCACAATTTTGTTTAGCTTTCTTGTTCATGGCTGTGCTCTACCACTTGAGATGTTCCTCTAGCCCTGCTTTTTGCTCATTAATTGGAGAAAGAGTTTGGAAGAATTCTGCCTAGACTGATGTCAAACCCCAATCTTTAGGATTTTTAGCGTCCTGAGTAGCAAAGATTATGGAATTAAACCACCAGCATTCAGCCAAGTTATTATTTTAAAGTCAACTAAAAGCCAGTAAGACTGCGGTGTTCATTTGGGGTTCCCCTCAGCTATACCCTTTTGAGCATCTCTTTTGCTTCTCAAAGTTCATAATCACCCTTGGGGGCTACTGCTATTGCACAATTCTCTTTCTTTTTTTTTTTTTTTTTGGGTCCAGTCGTGGGGCCTGAACTCTGGGCCTGAGTGCTGTCCCTCAGCTCTTCAGCTCAAGGCTAGCACTCTACCACTTGAGCCACAGCAACACTTCCGGCTTTTTTCTTTTTGCTTATGTGGTGCTGAGGAATCGAACCCAGGGCCTCAGGCATGCAAGGCAAGCGCTCTACCACTGAGCCAACTTCCCAGCCCTCTCTTTCTTTTTTTATATTGTTATAGTTATGACAAAAGAGATGTACAAAGGGGTTCAATTACCTAAGTCAGGTTGTACCATTCTTATTGGTGCCTCTCTCCTCAGTTTAGAAAATGTTCTATTCTGCTTAAATAATCAAGAAATAGAAACGTTCTATGTGTCTATCAACTCAAGAATGGATAAAGAAAATGCACCTCAATTCAATGGACTACTATTAAGCCACAGAAAAGTATAAAATGCTGTCATGTGGAACAACATGATCATTGTGGAAAGTAAAGTAAGCCAGCCATAGAGAGACAAGTACCATATAATTTTACTCACATGTGGAACATGAAATGTTGGTTTCAGAGAATCTGAGAGCTGAAGAGTAGTTACCAGAATGTCTGAGAAAAGTAAGGGTAGGGTAAAGGCAGAGGAAAGCTTGATCAATGGGTATTGTGTTGTAGCTAAATAGGAACAAGAAGTTCTGTTGCTCAATGGGGTTACTAGATAACATGTGATATTTATCTAATTATTGCATCTCCTACAGCAAAGAAATCTCAGTCCTCAGTAAGCCATGAATTGAGCAGCCAGTGGCTGCAATTCAAAAGTTCTGAAGTGTTTTCTCTTATTCTCCATGTGTTGGATAACTGGTTGGCTTTGATTGTTTTTGCAGAACAATTGTTCATTGCAACTGATTTTTCTTATATCCTTAGAAGAAATATTCTTCCTATAATTCTACTATGTAGTTCTTAATACATTCAGTCTATGCCCTGGCTTCAGCAGAGGGAATGCCATCCAGGCTAGCTTTAAAAGAGCATGTGGTAATCCTGCCACAATGAGTGGTGCAGTTGTTTATGTACACTCAAGCTGAGTCAGAAGGCTCTGTCAGAGTATTAGGGAAGTGTTTCTGTTGGGACTGTTGTACTGGATCATGCAGCTTGAAGTCACCACTTGGAGGTCTGAAAGTGAAACCATCACAGAAGGAAACAGAACCTGGAGATGGGTGACAAAGGCAACAACCTAATGACATCAGTTGAGTTGCTGGTGTATACTGGGAATCACAGCATGACAGGCTGAAGCAGAAAGATTTGAAGTTCAAGACTTACCAAGGCCACATATTACTGCAAATTACTGTTTAATACCTATACCCAATATAATTTTACACAGCCATCAGAAAGAATAATAGGTCATTTTCAGGAAAATAGACCTAGAATGAATCATATTAAGTGAAGTAAGCCAAGCTCAGAGAGACAAACAGCACAATTAACAGAAAAAAAAATATAATATTCCTCCTTTTCCCCTGGACGACCAAACCTCCAAATGAGCACTGTTCTGGTTCGTAGAAAGCTATGTCTGTGAAAGCCACTTGAATGATCAGGACAATCCTCTTCATCTGGATATGTTTCCAGTCAATTAGCCTTTAGATTACCACTCAGAGTCTGATATCAGACACACTCTCACCAATAATGACTAAAACATTAAAATGGCCTACAAAAGCCTTGAACTTGAGCCACTCTTCCAGCTCAGCTTTTTGCCAATTATTTTGGAGATGGAATCTCTTGGATGTTTCTGCCCACAGTAGTGTTGAATGATGATCCTCCAGATCTCAGTCTCCTGAATATCTAGGATTACAGATGTGAGCCATAGGCATGCAGCAAAAAGCCTAGATTCTTTTTTCTTAACAGAAATATAACTTCTATTCAGAAAGATTAACCAGGCTTCTCTGTCTGTCTCTGTCATGGCCTCTCTCTCTCTCTCTCTCTCTCTCTCTCTCTCTCTCACAGTGTGTGTATATATGTGTGTGTGTGTGTGTGTGTGTTGTGTACGGTATGTGTGTGTTGATTGAGATGGAACCAAGTGCCTTCCATCCACATAGCTAAGCTACCTGTGAGCTGTACCTGTGAGCTTTCTTTTTACTTGCTTCTATTTGTTACATGTAGCCAACAAATGACACATATGAATATAGCTCATACACATATTTGATGGATATGTACATTTGGTAATCAATCTCTTATTTCCAACAAATGCTTGTCTATCATTTTACCCTAGCTACTTTTTTTCTGCACTTATTTCTACGGTCCTTGTTTTTTTCCCCCCTTAGCAAGAGAGCTGAATGTTCATGAAATGTAACTAATCTGGTGAAGTAAAACTACACATTTAGCAAGACTTTTTTTCAGAAGAAATTTTTTAATCCATTTATTGGCTACTAGCCTGAGGTGGCAGTGGGCTATTGTACTCCCTACACATAATGCATGCAAGCGAGCTTCCGGGCTAGAATGGGAGTAAAAGAACTTAATAAATGACAGAGATATAGTTTCACAAACTTTTAGGTAAATATTTTCAGTGATTTCCAAATATCTATGAAGAAATCTGTGCCATTAATACACATAGACACTACAAACAAATTCCAGAGAAGAAGAAAATTTCAATTGTGTATTATAGTCTATATTAGAATATAAAAATATTTGACTTTCTTTTTTTAATTTGGACAATTTTTATGAATTTTTTTATAATTTTGAAATTTATTTTTGTGTAGTTGGTATACAGAGGGATTACAGTTACAAGAATCAGGTACAATCAGTATAATTTTTTTTCAACTGTTTCCCCTTCTGTTGCTCTCTCCCAATCCTTCCTTACCATTCCCACCCACAAGAAAATGAGCCAAATTCATTTTCTACATAGTGTCTGGTGAGTACCACTGTTATATTTGTTTATCCTTGTCCTTACCCTTCCAAATACAAACAATATACTTAGAGGTAAAAAAAAATAATTACCCTCCCCAAATAAACCCCCAAAACCCAATCAATAAATGAGCTAAAAACCTCATTAGCCCAATTACAAATGAGCTAAAGACCTACAGAGAGACTTCTCAGAGAAAGAAATAAGAATGGCCAATAGACACATGAAGAAATGCTCAACTTCTCTGGCCATAAAAGAAATGCAAATCAACACAACATTGAGATTCCATCTCATTCAAGTTAGAATGACCATTATCAGGAAAACTAACAATAACAAATACTGATGGGGATGTGGCCAACAGGGAACCCTAGTACACTGTTGGTGGGAATGTAAATGTGTTCAACCATTTTGGAAAGCAGTATGGATGTTCCTTAAAAGACTAAACATAGAACTTTCCTATGATCTAGCAATTCCACTCCTGGGCATTTATCCAATGGACCACAAACCAGGCCAGACTAAAGCCACCAGCACAACCATGGTTATTGCAGCATTTTTTACCATACACAAGATATGAGATCAACCTATATGTTCTTCAGTGGGTGAATGGATTAAGAAAATGTGGTATATACAGTGGAATTCTACTCATCCATCAGAAAGAATGATATTGTAATATTGTACTATTTTAAGGAAATGGAAAGACTTGGAAAATACCCTATTAAGTGAAGTAAGGCAGAACCAAAGAAACGTAGGCTGCATGGTTTCCCTTATCTATGGTAGCTAGAATGTGCCTATAAATCTACAAGTAAACACACAGAATGACCAAAACAAATGAATAAAACCAGGACATGATAAATTATGTAGGGCCCTAGTCATTAATATACTGAGGCCAAAGGAGTCTAAGCATGGAGTAGTGAGCAAAGGTTCAATAGCTATGGACAGATGATTATATAAATAATCGTATAAATAATATTCTATGAAATGAATGCCAAGAAAGGAAATAAGAGACACTGTAGTTGCCATTGCTGCTGTTTTCATTCTCTTTTCTTTTTGTATTGTTTGTCACACAGCTTTTTTGTCAGGCATGGGACTTGGGCACTTTTGCCCAGGCATGGGCCTGGGCACTGCCCTTGAGCTCTTTTGCTCAAGACTGGCACTCTATCACTTTGAGGCACAACTTCACTTCTGTTTTTTTTTTTTCTGGTGGTTAATTGGAGATAAAAATCTAACAAACTTTGCTGCCTGGGCTGGCTTTGAACCACAATTGTCAGATCTCAGCATCCTGAGTAGCTAGGATTAGGCATGAACTACTAGTGCCTAGCCAAAAAAGCTTTTTTAAAAATTTATTTTTTGGCAGTATTGGGATTTGAACTAGAACTTGTGCTCACCTGGCTTTCTGGCTAAGCTGATGCTGTACCATTTGAGCCATACTTGCATCTTCTAATTCTCTGGATTCATAATGTTTTGATCTTGCAGATTGCATGGAATAAACACAGTATTACTCTTAATTCCCTTGCCGGGTTACTTAAGGCCTGCTTACTTCCACTCAATGATCAAAAAAGCCTTCTCCTCAAACTTGAGTCTTTCTGGTGTTCTGCCACTGTGACCACAGCTCCACTCCCAGCTTTTTGTTGGCTAATTGGAGATAAGAGTCTCACAGACTTTTTTACATGGGCTGGCTTTGAATTATAATCCTCAGATTTGGGATCCTCAGATCTCAGCCTCTTGAGTAGCTAGGATTTCATGTGGCTGCCACATTCTTGCTTCCAGATGCTAGAAAACGTGCGGATAGTGTTTCTCCCTGTGGTTTTCCCAGGATCTTTCCACATATATGTAAATAGACCCTTTATTGACTTACAGGATTTATTCTAATAGACCAAGAATCTTTTTCCTGTTTCCTGAGTGAATCCAACTATTTTCAACCCATTTTCACTAACTATAACACAGTGTCACAAAACTGATTCTGTAACTCTTGGCTACATTTATTCTGATGGTCCAGAAAATATTGACATGACCTTTTAAGCTTTCTCTCTGCATTGCTTACTGATTTCACAATTTCCTGTTACATGGATAAAGGCAATTCACTAATGAACTTAAACAATACAGAATTCATCCTCAACCACTAAGATAGTAGCCTTCAGCTTATCTTGTGAAAATTCTCAGATTAGATATCTGTGCCTAAATTATTTAAGATGAGAAATAGATATCATAATGACTTTCTCCCTATTTTTCCTTTGTAAATGTATAATGTCTCATCACAATTTGAAAACAATCTGTCTCAGCTGTCAGATTATCCCACTTCTGTCAGCTAATTTCCTTTAGAAACTGAGGCAATTCTTCCAACCCTTAGAACAGTCTCTGGCAAGTTCCTTTCTGACTGTACTTTTATATCTCCTTTTGTGCTGATGCTAGTACTTAAACTCAGGGCCTAGACACAGTCAATTAGTGTTTTTTGTCCAACGCTGGCATTCTATCACTTGAGGCACAGCTCCACTTCTGGTCTTTTGCTGGTTAGAGATAAGAGTCTCATAGACTTACCTCCTAGGGCTGGTTTTGGACTGGGATCCTCAGCTATCAGCCTCCTTAGTAGATAGGATTTATAGACGTGAGCTGCTGTTGCCTGGCTTTATTTATTTATTATTAAGCAAATGGCTAGAATGAAGGGCCAGAAAATCTTGTCCTGGGTGTTGGGAAATCTTCTCTCCACCTTGTTCACTTTCCACAACTCTATTTAAATTTTGAATTTCTAGCTCATTTGCATGATTACCATTATCTTCTTGACTTTGCTCTGTGGAGACAACTCAAAATACTTGAAATTGATGACTCTCCTTATACCTGGTTTTTTTACTCGTCCTATGTTTAATATACAAGACACTTATGCCTAGGGGTCATCTTTGACATGTCCCCCTACCATTTCCTCATCCCTCATCTCTAAAATGTATCACAGACTCTACCTCTGTGCTCAATTCACTGGTTCTGCTACTGTGACCTTTTGTCCAGTAAACAGCGGTTGTTTTCTGTATTAGTCACTTTTGCATCATTATCATGAAATACCTACCAATAATCTACTTAAAAAGAGAAAGGACTTATTTTGGTTCATAGTTCTGAGGTTATGTTCCAAGACTGTGTTGACCATGACTTTGTGCCTCTGTTGAAGGGAAAAGAAGGCAATGGTGAAGATGTAGGGTGAGCACACTGCTTCCATCACAAGCCAGCAAGCAGACTAAGAAAGGGAGGGACCAAATTCCCATTGAGGTCATACCCTCCCTATGGCCTCAGGACCTTCCATCAGGCCACTCCTTTCAAAGTTTCTACCACCCCCCTTGTACTGCCATCCTAAGGACCAAATCATGGTTAAGGTTAACCATGTAGTCCTTTCTATGGCACCTGCCAAGCTTCCAGCAAACTTTATACTACTGCTGGAGTGATAGCTTTAAAATGCGCATGTTTATGTACTTATGTACACACACACACACACACACACACATACACACACACACACCCCTTTGTGTACATTCCAGTGATTTCCTTTCTCTGTTCTGTTCATAAACATTGTCTATCCTAGTTTATAAATCACTGCATGTTCTGATGTTTTCATCTCTCTCGCCCTCTGCTCCCTCCCTCCCTCCCTCTTTCTCTCCCTCCCTCCCTCCCTTCTTTCCTTCCTTCCTTCACCTAATCTGGGGCTTGAACTCAAGCTTGGGTTCTGCGCCTGTGGCTCACGCCTTTTATCCTAGCTACTCAGGAGGCTGAGATCTGAGGATCACAGTTCAAAGCCAGCCCGGGCTGGCTTTATTTCCAATAAACCATCAGAAACCCAGAAGTGGCACTGTGGCTCAAGTGGTAGAGTGCAAGCCTTGAGCTGAAGAGCTCAGGGACAGTGCCCAGGCCCAGAGTTCAAGACCCATGGCAGACAAAAACTTTGCTTGAACACAGATACTGTCTATTATCAACTAGTATCTCTTCCTCCAAGAAGACTTTCATGATTGCTTTTGGTAGATGAAGTCTTAAGTCTACTGCTACACTATTTCACAGAATTTCTTTTTGCTATGATACCCAGGTAACTTGCCACAGTACATTGCCTTGTTGAAAGTATACCTAACTGAGGCTAATTCATAAGCCTCATTCTGTGAAGTAATAGCCAAAGGTCTGTAAAATTATTGTAAGGTGCCAAACACAAGCACATTATAAACCAAGGGCCAATAATACTCTGTGGCACAGAAATACCAAAACATAAAGCAGAGCCTTGCTCCAGTGGCTCTTACCAATAAACTGGACTACTTGGCTGATATCTAGAGGATCACAGGTCAAAGTCAGCCCTGATTTAAAAGTTGTCAAGACTCCATCTCCAAAATAACCAGTAAAATCTAGATTGAAAGCATGACTCAAGTGGTAGATCACCAGCTGTGAGCAAGCAAGCCAAGCAAGTTGAAAGCCTGTACTGCCCAAAGTACTCAATAAACACACACACACACACACACATAGTCAGTTGTGGGCTTTGTCCCTGAGCTCTTCAGCTCAAGGCCAGCGCTCTACCACTTAAACCACACAGCACAACTTCCAGTTTTTTGGTGGTTAATTGGAGATAAGAATTTCATGCACTTTCCTGCCTGGGCTGGCTTTGAACTGAGATCCTCGATCTCAGGTAGGATTATAGATGTGAATCACCAGCATCTAGAAAACTCCTAGATTTATTGAATTTTGATTCCCACCAATGCTTGACTTGCAGGCTGGATATTCCTCACTCCTGCCATACTTTTGGGACTAAGCCATGTGTATTAGTCACCTTACCTTGTCCTGGTCATTCATTTCCTTCTGTTTCCTTTGTGTGAATCCAAGCCAGGCTGGTGTGTGTATAGTCTATAGCTGGTGTGTATAAAGTCTAAGTAACAAATTCTTCAGCCTTTTGGACCACATGGTTTCTCTAACCACTTTGCCATTGCGCCAGGAAAGATGCCAGAGAAAATAAGGACATGAGAAAGTATGACAGTCTTCTGATAACTTTACTGACACATATAACAATCTAAATTTAATATATTCATGTGTCACAAAACATCAGGTTCCCCTTTGCCCCTGAATTTTTTTTTTAACAAAGTGAAATTCATCTTAGCTCTTGGACCACAGAAACATAGGAAACGTGGGTCTGGGAGTTCTTAGTCCAACCTCTAGATTCCTGACTTTGTCAAAAGTGGACTTTTATTATTTGGACATAAAGAAGAATTGAAGGAAACATGTCATCTGCAGAAAAGTAGATGGAATGAGAGGACATCATGTTAAATGAAATAAGTCAGAGTCAGAATAACAACTATTGCAATGTATTCTTAGATTAAAACAAAAACAAAACAAAACAATAACAGCCAAGCATAATAGCGAATACTTGTAATCCTAACTACTCAGGAGGCAGAGGTAGGAGAATCATGGTCCAAGACCAGGCAAAAGGATGAAATATAAACTAAAAGAAGGAGAAGTGGGAATATGGCTCAAGTGGTAGTTTATTTGGCTACCAAACTGAGAAATACTCGGTTCCCTTTCTAATATGCCAAAAAAAAAAAGAATAAAAAAGGAAAAAAAAAGAGGGCTGGACTTCATGGTATATTCCTGTAATCCTATCATTTAGCACACTGAGTTCAAGGCCATCTGGGCTACCAAATAACGAAAAACAAAACAAATTATAAAAAGTTGAAAGCAGAAGGGGGACTTTTAGGGAAGAGAAAAATCAGGAGGGGAACTTGGAAGGTAAGAGTATGTGTGTGAATACGGTTAAAGTCCATTATCTGCATGTATGGAAATGTCATGATGAAACTCTTTATTTTATAAACTATAAAAACTACTCCTCTAATACACAGCAATCCCACTTTCAGGCTTTTACCCAAACAATCACAAACAATGCCATACTAAAGCTACCTGCACAACTATGTTTATCAAAGCTTTATTCACTGTAGCTAAGATATGGAACCAACCCAGATGCCCCCTCAGTAGATGAATGGATCAAGAAAATGTGATATATCTATATTTATATCTATATATCTATATCTATATGAATTCTATGCTTCCACCAGAGAATGACACTGTCCCATTTGTTAGGAAATGGAAAGACTTGGAAAAAAATATATTAAGTGAAGTAAGCCAGACCCAAAGAAACATAGGCCCCATGATTTCCCTTATTTACAATAACTAGTTATGTCCAAGACAAGCAGAGGAGGTCAAAAGCTATGTACAGATAAACTGATGCTAAGTGAAATGAACCCCAAGATAGGGACACAAGAGATTTTATCTTTGTTGCTGTTCTTTTTAATGTACTTACAATGTACTATGTGATGATTTTTTGTTTCTTTTGTATGTTCTTCACCCCATGTTTTCACTGTATTTGATTCCAGTGCCCTGCATCTTGTATATACATTTTTCTAATTTAGGGAGGGGAAGGGAAATAACAAAATGATGAAATAAGAATACAGGTTGATCCATTGTAACAATGAGATGTATAAGACACTATGTTGAGATCAAGCTTTGCAACTTTGGTGGGGGGAAGGGAGAAGTTGGGGAGGTGAGATGGAAAGGGATGGTAGGGGAAAACCAAAGGAGGGAGTCACAATGCTTGATAGGAAATGGACTCATTATCTTACTCATGTAACTGTAACCCCACTTATAGCATCTTTACAATTAAATATATATACAAAAAACCCATTACTGTGTTTTTGGTTTCCCAGAGTTGTTTGGCTCTTCCTGTGACCCACTTCCAGGGCAAACTTTTCAAGGTCTTTTTGTTTTGGCACTATGCTTTCTACAAAAACTTGTTTTTCTTTGCTCTCCCAAGTTGAAATAATCCGTGTGGAAAGTTTAACAAGCCAAGTGTATTGATTGCTACCTGCTTTTGATCTTGTTGCATTGACTCTTAGAAACTCACCCCCTTGGGCCTCACTTATTTAAATCCAGCACCCAGCAATGCCATTCTGGTCTTTCTCTCGATGTCTTCTGCACCTGTTAGTGACAGTGGAGTTCTGAATTCTTGTGTGCTTTAGTCTTTTCTCTGTTTTGGAAATGTACAGATACTGTTCTAGCTGATATGCTATCCTCTGTAAATTGTAAAAGTTCCTAGTCTAAAGTTTAACCCATGATGGAAGGAACATATTGATTCAAATTATTTTCTTTCTCTCTGTGTGTGTGTGTGTGTTAGGGCTTAAACTCAGGGCCTGGGCACTGTGCCTGAGCTTTTGTGCTCAAGGCCAGTGATATATTTGAGCCACAGCTTCACTTCCAGCTTTTTTTTTGGGTGCCTAATTGGAGATAAGAGACTTTCCTGCACAGGTTGGCTTTGAAGCATGATTCTCAGATCTCAGCCTCATGAGTAGCTAAGATTATAGACATGAGCCACTAGTGTTTGGCTATTAATTCTACTTATTTTTTATTCCATTCTCTTAAAGCCAACTTTCAAATAATCAATCTGAACTGATGACTTTTTGGTACTAGTACTGGAACTTAAATTTAGGACCTTGTACTTTCCCCTGGCTCTGTTGCTCAAGGTTGGCACTGTACCACATGAGGCATACCTTCACTTTAATGATAACATTCTTATGATTTCCCTTATGAATATTTATTGGGGAGAGGCTCATCATTTTGATGAGATGATTATACCATAATTAAGTAGGAAGGAAGATACCAGAAACTGACTAATTGATTCTTTTTGTCCCTCTCTGATTCTATTATTGCATCCTCAACTTTATCTCAGGAGTCTGTCCCTCCCAGTCATCTTGGATTCCAGGAACATTTAGTAAACATTTTGACGATAAAGATCTGAGACTACCTCCAAGCAAACACAGATAACAACTCCTCAGTAAAATGCATAGCTCCTTACCAAAAACCATATCTGAGATAAAGATCAATCAGATTGTACATTGAACAAAGCTTCTTCATTATGAACACTGCTAGCTCTCTGACCCAATTCTTCCTCTACTTAACCTAATATGTCTCCACCCTGAAGATGGAGTGAAGTGCTTCTTCTTCTTCTTCCAACACATGGCCTGCCAGCCTGTGAGTGAGTGGCTAAACCTCACATGTTGGAAGCCCCAGAGGTGAGTCTCTGATTACGTGATAGTAATGTGTGTGTGTGTGTGTGTGTGTGTGTGTGTGGTGTGTGTGTGTGTGTGTGTGTGTGTGTGTGTGCATGTGCCAGGTGATTTCTAAGGTTGGTGTCTCATTGTTTGCTAAGATACTTCTGTTGTATCCTTTAGTATTCCCATTATATCATCAACTTACAAAATGAAGTCAGGAAAAAAAATGCTTCTTTGCTTAGGCTAAACAAAGTTGTTGGATCATTTGTAGCTAACAAACAAGGAGGAAAAGAGTCCTTTATATTTAAACACAACTCAGGTGACAACAGTCTGTTAGGAATATGACCTACAATGGGAATGTTATCTTGTTCTGCAGAAGAGATTGTGGCTCAGAGAAGCTCAGTAATTTGTCTGAGTAGAAGGGATAGACATTAAATCAGGTCTGGAGTGTGAGTCATGTGGTAGAGTGCTTTCCTAGGAAGGGTAAGGCCTTCAGTTCCAGCCACAGTACTTTGAGGAAGAAAAGGACAAGGATGATGAAGAAGAAAAGGAGGAGGAAAAGGGGGAAGAGGAGGAGAAGGAAAAGAAGAAAAAGAGGAGGAGGAGAAACAGATGACATTAAACTGGCAGGAGACTTGAGATAATGTGCTAAATTTATAGCCCAGAATCTGACCTGTGATACCCTCTTCTGAAGTATTGTTACCAAAACTTTGGCTGTCTGAACTGGATGTCAAATAGAATAACAACAGCAGGGGTTTAGGGAAAAAGAAATGAAGATTTTATTCATTTGTCAGCAAGATAAGGTATGCAGAGCCTTAATGTCTCAAAGAGTGCACATCCAATCAGTTAGGTCTACCTAGGAGAACGGCCCCTCCCCCATTCCTCTCCACCTGCCTGAAACCAGTAATCACCTAACTGTCAGTCACCTGACTGGGGTTCAGGAAATGACCTCAGCAGATGGGGAAGTGACCTCAAGTTTGGGATCCTTAGCTGACTCTCAGTCAGGTGATTGACAGGTGATTACTGGTTTCAGGCAGGTGGAGAGGAAGTGTGGGAGGGGCTGTTCTCCTTGGCAGATCTAACACTATCCTAAAAGAAAGCTGGGCTTTTAAGGAAAAACACAAGACTCTCTGAAACTTCCAATCTCCCCTATCTCTTGGTGGTATCAATTTCCATCTATACATTTGTAGGTTCTTAGGCTGAGTCTTGTTAACTCCAACCCACCTGTTTATTTCCCATTTGTTTCTCTTTTTGTCTGCACTGACACTTAACTTAGCACTATCTGAGATTGGGTCTAACTGAGGAACATAGTGATAATGGCTTATGGATGGGTGTAGGAATGTTGATCTTGAATTCCCCAACAAAGAGTAAAGGGAGAGGAAAGAAAGTGTACCTAATGAAGGAAACAAATGAAATTTCCTTGCTTGCACCTGCGGCACAAATCTGTAATCCTATAATCCCACTCAAGAGGCTGAGATCTAAGGTTCACATTACAGCCAGGTAGGAAAGTCCTAAGTCTCTTATTTCCAATACACCTCAAAAATAAGCCAGAAATGGAGCCGTGGCTCAAATGGTAGAGTGCTTGTCTTGAGCAATAAAGAAGATCAGGGACAGTGCTAAGGTCCTGAGTTCATGCCTAGGTCTGGCACAAGTAAGAAAAAAGAAAAAAGAAAAGACTTTCCCTTTAGAGTCTGTTGCTCCCGGGGTCATTTTGGAGTTGAAGAATGTCCAATAAACATTTTTTATGACAAAGGTCTACCTCCAAGCTAACACAGATAACAACTCAGTGAACAGCCTGGCTCCTCTGGAATTTCCTAGAAAACCAGATCTGAGATAAACTAGCTCCGCCACAGTTTGACCAGGACTGTTTATCGTGCACATCTGCCTCCCTGCTCCAATTCTTTCTCCATTTCAACATAAAGCTCATGTTTCCATTCTGAAGATGAGGTGACTTGCCTGATGTGTTGGAATTTACTGGACATGTTGAGCCTCTGGTTACAATAGTAACCAGAAACTGGCTAGCAAAGTAATTGACTAAGATTGCCACTATAAGCACACTTAGGTGTCTGTCCTTGTCACATTTTTTTTCTGCTGTCAGTGTGTGCCTTGTGTGTGTGTGTGGCTGCTTCCTGCAGAAGCAGGGAGCTTCTGGGAGAGTTTGCGGATGGAAGATGCCGTCTAGGGGAATGGATTCGTTTTCTCTGTCCACTAAAGAATGAAAAGGCAGGAACGTGCTTCAGGTAAACTTTATTTGAAAGTGGAAGGATATGAAAGAAAGTAGAGAAATTGTATCTGGACAGGCCCAAACCAGAGTCCAGTGGGGTCCAACTGGAGGGGGGGTGTATGGTTATAATAGTGTGGGGCTCCTCCTCTACCTCCTCCAGGGCTTTGCACCAGCTGGTCTCCTTTCGTGTGCTGTGTAGGCATCCTGAGCATGCGGAAAGCAGCAGCATTTGGGCTGGAGCCAGAGGCACCATGGGATCAAGGAGCATCCTGATGGGCCACACTTGTCTGTACAGGTTATGTCCACCACTTTTTTCTCCCTGTTTACCTTTCTCAATAGCCACAGCAGCTTTTAGAACTAGCTGGGACTCTCATATCCCCAAAATGTGAAAGTCCACTCTCTCACCCCTTCAGGTAACAGGTGCATGAATTCCCAGAAAGCAGGCCACACCTGGCAAGCCCAGGTCCCCCTCAGCGCATTTGCACAACAGGAACCAGGACTGCATAAATTACTTCGGGCCCAAACCACGAGTTTGCAGAGCCCTCCAGCCATTTTCACCTAGGATCCTACTTGAGTCCCTTCACCCCTGTCCCAGTATGCCTCCTTCCCCCTGCCTCTCCTCAGGTTACCATGGCTTCCCACTTCAACGTTCAGTTAAAGTTGATCTGGTCTGTTGCGGTTGTTTTCTGCTCTTTCTTTATTCTAATACCCTCGTGATGCAGTTTCCTAACAGTACTTGTTACAGAATTGTTTTCTCCCTCTTCCTATCTTCCATATCAATATCCAACTTCTACATATCTCTTTAAAGAATGGCTATTTTATTTTATATTATTTTTTGTTGGCCATGAGGCTTGAACTCAGAGCCTGGGCATTGTCCCTGACCTCTTTTGCTAAAGCTAGTTCTCTACTATTTTGAGCATCACTTCGGGTGTTCTGCTGGTTAATTGGAGATAAGAGTCTCATGCTGGCTTTGAACTGTGATCCTCAGATCTCAGTCTCCTGAGTGTCTAGGATTACAGGTGTGATCCACTAGTGCCAGGCTGGCTATTTTATTTTATTTACTTACTTGTGTGCTAGTCTTGGGTTTTGAACGCAGGGCCTGAGCACTGTCCTTGAATTTTTGTGCTTAAGATAGTACTCTAGCACTTTGAGCCACAGCTTAGAGTCACCTTCCTAGGATGACTTTGAACTATAATCCTCAGATAATCAGTCTCTTGACTAGCTAGGATTGTAGGCATGAGCCACTCATGCCTGGATTGAAAGGTCATTTTAAATCTGTAACTAAGTCATGCCATGGTTTGTTTAATAGTATAAGGTAGAAAGTCACAGGAAAATATTTAAATGTGCAGCTTTGGAGCATCAAAACCAGTACTTGGTGTTGGTGGGAGGCACAGCAAATCACTGTTGAGCAAAATTGGCATTTGAAGAATTTTTTTCTTTTTCTCTTTCTTTCTCTTTCTTTCTTTCTTTCTTTCTTTCTTTCTTTCTTTCTTTCTTTTCTTTTCTTTTTTGGTTAGTCATGGGGCTTGAACTCTGGGCCTGGAAGCTGTCCCTCAGCTCTTCAGCTCAAGGCTAGCACTCTGCCACTTGAACCACTTACGGTTTTCTCATGATTAATTGGAGATGAGTCTCATGAACTTTCCTGCCTGGGCTAGCTTTGAACCATGAACCTCAGATCTCAATCTCAGTCTCCAGCATAGCTATGATTACAGGCATGAGCCACTGGCGCCGGGCAATTTGAAGAATTTCTTTAGATTTTAAGTATAAAATAATCAGGCCCCAATTATAAGTTCCATTCTCTTGTTTGTTTAATTCTTTAAAACATGATTTCATACTCATTTTTAGTTTTCCCTTAAAATTTCAAGATCATCTTTTAAAGTGAAGATAATCATGAGTAAATTTTGAAAATGAGGAAGGTTAGCATAGAAAGGACAGATATATGTGTCTGTGTACCTATCTAATCTTCCACATGACTAGAGGTATGGCTCAAAGTGGTAGAGCACCTGCCTTGTAAGGGCAAAGCCTTGAGTTCAAATCCAAAATACATGAATAAAATTAAGTTTTCTACAATGAGAAAGAAAAATTGGGTTCTCCATTTCCTGGAAGCACACATATCCTCTATTAATTCTTCCTAAGATTTCAGCCTCTAGTATGTCATTTTGAAAGCTGAAGTGTATATATTTTATTTTTTGGGGGAGGTCAAGTCATGGGGCCTGAACTCTGGGCCTGGGCGCTGTCCCTCAGCTCATCAGCTCAAGGCGAGTGCTCTACCACTTGAGCCACAGTGCCACTTCCAGCTTTTTTCTTTTTTTCTTATGTGGTGCTGAGGAATCGAACCCAGGGCTCATGCATGCAAGGCAAGCACTCTACCACTGAGCCACCTTCCCAGCCCCTGAAGTGTATATATTTTAAAAGAAGGTAGAACTGGGTTGTAGTTCAGTGATAAGAGTGTAGCCCCAAATTCAATCTCCAGCAACACTAAAACAACAAACATAAAAAATATAGGAGGTACAGTGGAGGGCAGTAACACATGTCCATTCAGAAGCTGAGATCCGGGAGGAGCCCAGCCAGGAGTTCAAGGCCACAGTGGGCAAGATTGCGTGTCTATAAATCCAATCCAAACCAAACCAAACAAAGCAAAATCACAGAATAGAGAAACAGCTGCTTACATTGGCTTACTTCACGTGAGTTTTTGTGTAAGGAGGAAAGTAAGAGGGTTTCTAGGCAAATCTAACACTTGTCTCTGTCATTGCAGTGTTACACATCAGCTTCTCTTTGAGACTTTCCTGAAGTTCAAAGGCTTCCCAGACACTTGCTAATGCAAGTTTATGAAATTGCCATAAATTCCAACCATGACTCATTTATTCATGTCCATGACTTCTGATGATGTGATGTTAGATCTGTCAAATTCCTCTGCAAATCTTGAAGACATTACTACTGTTAAGTTAAAGCAATTCACTAATAGGATTAATTCCATAAGGTTAACAAATTAGAACCATGCTTTTTTGAGAAAATGTGTATAGTCTGCTGCAATAATAGATACACCCTGTTCACTTCATCTCTGAAAAATGATAGAGCTCAGGCCTAGTGTGGTAGCACATGCCTGTCCTTCCAGCACTTAGGAGATGGAGGCAAGAGAATTTCAAGTTTGAAGCCAGGCTTGGCTAAAAATCCTGTCTCAAAACAAAACAACAACCATAAAACCCTAAAAGCAAACAAAAGAATCACATTCTGCTCAGCTGAATCTGAGAAACACTATTCTAAGACAGCCTGGGAAGAAAATTCCCTAAGTTTCTTATCTCTACTTAACCAGCAAAAAACTTGAAGTGGAGGTTTGGCTCAAATAGTATTCACACACACACACACACACACACACACACACACACACACACACACTAAGCCCTTGTTTGCTTACCTCTGATCATTTTATGTGTGAAGGAAAACAAAAACCCATGTATTTGTTAAGCCATATCATTTGCAGTTTTATTATATTGAGGTAAAACAAATCATAACTTGCATGGAAGTTCTGCTTAGTTCACACACACATATACACAATATATAAATATTGTGTATATATAATATGTATACTATAAATAAATGTATATATATTTTCAGCTTTTTGTTGGTTAATTCGAGATACGAATCTCATGGACTTGCCTGCATTAGCTGGCTTTGAATTGTGATGTTCAGACCTCACCTTTCTGAATAGATAGGATTATAGACATAAACCACTGATGCCCAGCTAGGTTATACAATATTGTAAATGCAAATCTCAGACAGTCTTCAGTTCACTATTTAGCAACTTTTAGAGGGGTGGCTGGTTTCAAGGGAAATAATTGCTAGTGTTCAAAGGCCTTTTCATCTTTCTTCCAAGTTCAAGATTTAAGTTCATATGTATAATTATAAAACTGTATTACAGAAAAGAGATAACATTAGTTTATGGGGGGAAGGTGGGAAGACGCTGATAAGAGAATAAGTTGACTAATACTGCCATCTAGTGTCAAAATTCTAAAACTACTATTTTTGGTAGTTTGGGGTTTTTTTCCCCCCCCCACCACCTCTTCCATATTTCGTCTAGATCATCCTCATTGTTTTATTTCTGAAAAAATACAAGATGAACTTCCCAGAGAGCTCCTAAGGTGACTGGGATGGTAGTTGGAATGTAATAAGGTTTAGAAAAGATATGGCATTTTACCTTTTCTGACTGTAACAATGACATGTATTTTTACAACTTGTGGGGGGAGTTGGGAGGTGGGGAGGGAAGGGATGGTAAGGGAAAAACAAAAGAGGAGGTAACAATGCTCGATACGAAATGTACTCACTTAGGGCTGGGAAGGTGGCTCAGTGGTAGAGTGCTTGCCTTGCATGCCTGAGGCCCTGGGTTCGATTCCTCAGTACCACATAAGCAAAAAGAAAAAGCCGGAAGGAAATGTACTCATTACCTTGACTCATGTAACTGTAACCCCTTTCTGCACTATTTTTACAATAAAAAAATTAAAAGAAAAAAGAAAAAATATGGCATGTGTTCTTGTTTCCTTTGTCCCAAAGGCTTGTGACATAGCGTGGATTTGAACTCAGAATAATGCTTCTGTTTCAGTTTGAAGCAGAAAAGGACTCAGGAGGGCAAAGGAAAGTGAAAGGAAAAGGGTCATCTTCTTCGGCCACAAAAGCATGTTGTTATAAACTATCCAAGCAAAGGAGGGGGAGGGGAGGGAGTGCCCAAAGTTCAAAACCTGGTACTGTAAAAAAAAAAAGAATTTCCCCTCTTTGATCACTGCTCTACCTTATCCTTCTTACTCCTCTATCTTCGTGTCCCCACCTAGGTAGCAGACACATGCTCCTTATCTGTTCCTGCCTCCATTAATGGAAACCAAGTATTTTGCTCCTAAGCTGGTGCTTCATGGCCAGAGCCAAGCCATCTGGAATGTGTTGAGAGTGGATAGATGTGTCATGAATGCTTTCATCCAAGCCTCCTCTGACAGTCCCCTCCAGCAAAAAGTGTAAACTTTTCACCTGTTCTCTCTCTGTAGGGCAGGTAGAACTTCATCCTGTCCCAAACCTGGAAGGACTTTGGCGAGAAACTTCCAGTCACACATGCTTCACATTTTCTAGCCACGGTGACCACTACCTCAATGAGCACCTGTAGTTAATGCCTAGGAAGCCATGCACTGAATTTTCGGGGTGCAGGAGTATAAGGGAGAGGCTGGAGAGAATGAAGAAATGGAGTTTTCCTCCCACAATCCACATTTTCCTGAAGATTACAGGCTATTCTGAGCCACTTTTCCCCTGGGACTGAATCTTACTGTTTCTACAATACTGACTTCAATAATGGAAAACTCATCATAGGGACCAGAGTTGTTGAGCTGGGCACCGGTGGCTCACGCCGGTCATCCTAGTTACTCTGCAGGCTGAGATCTGATGATCACATTTTGAAGCCAGCAGGAGCAGGAAACTGTTATATCCAGTTAATTCCCACTGCCCCCCAAAAGTGGGAAGTGGAACCATGGCTGAAGTGGTAAAACACTGTCCCTTGAGCAGGCCCTGGGGGGAGGGGGAGAAGCAGACAGACAGGAATCAGCTAAGATTTTTTTTCCTTGGGTAAGCAGTCAAGGATATCTCAAGGAAAGACTTTTTCCAGAATTGTCTGGTAACTTCCTTATATTGAAAACAACATATTATAGCATTGTGTTTGGGGGGTGGGGTGGGGATAGTATTATTAGGTGCAATCATCCTAGAAGTCACATTTTGGAATATGGAATATTGGAGTCTTTATTATGCAGTTAGAAAGCTGTAGGTAGCCAGTTGTTACAAAAGCCTGCAGACCTCAAATACACATAACACAGGAAACATGATAGAGAGGAAAGAAAGAACAAAACAGTACCAACAATACCAAGACTCCAATGCACCGCCTATGGAGAGCTGAATTGGGGTGCCATGATGACTGGAGATGAGCCAGGAGACACAGGTAGCATGGCATAATGGCGGCTGGGCTGGTCCGAGCCTAAATAAGGCCCGAGGAGGGGGCAGACCCACAGGAAATTCCCAAGCCAGGGCACTGGATTGACAGATTCAGTAACCTATCAGCCAAGTGCCCACCTCTGCCTCCAGGGTTCTGGGCTCGCCCAGCACCTGGGAGGCAGGTGATGGGCTGAGCGTTTCCCTACCCCACCATGAAGACAAGATGCCAGACCCTATCATCCACCATGTGGCCAATATGGCGCTGGCCGGACCAGACCTTCTTCCTTCAAAATACAATATTCAGGAAAGAGCTCACATGTCATTATTAAAGGGTATAATATTGACGAACAGTGGAGTCTAGGCAAGGTGTTGCTAACCTATTATCAAAATGAAGGCATAGGAAGGTAGATATAGCTACTCCTGAAGACTCAAAACATTTTTATGGTTATTTATGTATTTATTTATATTCATGTATGTATTCTTTTGTCAGTATTGGCAAGGCAGGCACTCAACCACTTGAGCCATAATCCCCAAAACAACTATTGCTTTAGTTATTTTTCTGATAGGATTATGTATTTTGGGGGGCTGGCCTCAAACCATGGTGCTTCTACCTTCCATGTAGTTGGGGTCACAGGTAATTGCCACCATTCCTAGTTTATTGAGATGGTCTTTAGAAAGCAAAACAAAACAAATACATAGTAATGTTTATTTCCTGAGAGATAATTTTTCCATAGTCCTGAGTTCGGTATTAATATATATTTCACTTAAAATATAAAGAGCTAAACTCTGGTTTAGGGCAGCTGAATTTGTACTGGGACCAGGAAGATCTCCTGTCGAGAGAAAATGACTAGAATATGGTCATTTGTGATTCAGGCTGGAGGTTTTCAGCTCCAGAGCTTCCCAAAGAACTCAGGTCATTCTGAAAGCAGATGTTCTCCATTTCAATCCAGCATACTTTGATGATGTATGATGGATACTGCCTTTGTTACGAGATAGGATATGGTTAAAACATTATTCCAATGTCAAAACAGCTCAGAGGGTAAAACAAGCTGAGTTTCTATCCCTATTTCTACCCACACACTATTCCCTTCCTTGTCCCCCCTCGTTGTGGAAAATCTGCCCACAATTTCCCCTTTGTGCAGGGTTTACTTCCTGGCCCTTCAATCAACAGGGTCCCACAGTACATGATGTTTAGGTCTGATACTTTCTCAAATTTCTAAATACATTTGTTAAATGCAGTCAGAGGGGACACTTGAACATGGATGTGGGTGTTGGAGTCTGAGTTTGATACTCTCTTCTGTCATCTTCCCTGCACTAAATGGATTCTCAGTTACCAAATTCTCTTGCCACCACCCTTGCCACCAACTATGCTTATGATAGCCTTGGATTGGGCTAGAAGGTGGTTCAAAATCAAAGGCCCACATTGGAGGGGTTAATGCACTGGATGGGACTCTGGCAATTTCAAGGGTTTGCCAAAGTCCTGGGAGTTCTTCAGTACCTGCCACAGTGCCCAATTAAACCAATGAAGATTACCATTACAGGTCAAGTGAGATATTACAGAGAAAAAGCGAAGAGGCTACTTTAATCCTTCTGGACAAAGAGGCTACATTTTTCAGTTTGCAGTAGTGCACACAAGTTACTTAGTTACAGATGGCTACATGAAGAGCTCAGCAGTGGGCTGAAGCAGGCTGGGAGGTTGTAAGATTGATGGGAGGATCTCTCCCATCTCTGTACCAGGTCTGTACACTGAGGTGGAGTGCAGGCATGAGTATTCTGATTCCTCTTGGCCTGTTTCTCTTTTGGAAATGTTACTTTGTTTTAGGACTTTAGGGTAGTGTGTATGTCTGCTAGGAATACTTTCTTCACAAGTTCTCAAGCATAAGGGAAGTATTGATGGTGAAAGTCAATAGAGAAACAGAATGGGGATGGCCTATGAGTCATCATTCAGACTGGAAACTACATACAAAATAACTATTCTTCTGAAAAGCAAGTTCAATTAAGGTGTTCATAATGATTAAGAACCAATTCTATCCATCTAAATCCTTTTAGACTTACTGAATCATTAGTATTGTTTTATATTGTGTGATCAAGTAATTCTATATTATTACACACCAGTTAGCACATTTAAATTCAAACCAAGTGTTCTTGAAATACAATTGGCACATTCTGATTCATTTAAAAAAATATAGAAGTTTTTCAAGGCCTAGATTGATATTAATATATTTTAGACATGAAATACAAAGGATTGTTCAGAAGAAGATTCAATCAAGACAAAGATATAAATAATGATTAATTGTAATTTTTACAAGCAAATTAGTTGTCAAATAGCACAGAACTTGAGAATGTTTTATCAGTTGGTTGATTTTGTGTGAAGAAAATCACTACTGAGGAAATGTAATGAAGTGTCTTCAGATGTGAAATTCAGAAATGAAATGGTTTTTGCCTTATAAGCAGGATTAATTGAACTATTAAAAATATTATACAAATTCTGTCTAGACATATTGATAAGAGAAAAACTCTATAAGGTTAATTTGAAATTGATGTCCTATAAATGAGGCCAGCTCACTCATAAACAAGGATGGCTTAAGTCACTTTGCTTTTTCATAAGCAGGGGAAAATATAAATTCTATGCCTTACCTTAAATCAAAACATTTACAGTGAATCAAAGTTCATTTTGTTTGTATTGACTTGGAAAAAATACTCTTTAAGGTTAATTTTCCTGGAGTATGAATAGATAATTATTTCTGACCTTTTATACACATATATTATATTTACATTTTATAAAAAACTATAAAAGTAGGCAAGTTAAAAAAGAAATAACTAATTTCAGAACCCAGGTTTTCTAGATTTTTGTTTTAAAAGCCTTTCTCAGGCTCCCAGAAAGTTTCAAGGATGTCCCGGACAATAGGAAAGCCTTTCATGAAGTAAAAAAATCTGTATATTGTTATTAATGCAGGTGAACTCAGCTCCTGGGAGCAGCCAAGATGGGAAACAATAGAATAAGAACAGTACCTGTACTTCCAGATTTAAATCTCTAAGAAGCATGTTGCCAAAGGGAGTTCCAGGCTCAACTACTATGCACAAATTCAGAAGCATTTTCTCACTGGTTGGCATATTACTTATCTATATAGGCTGTATTCAAACTTTAATAAAAATATTGTGTATGTTGTAATATTGATACTGTATGGTTGTAACAATTATTTATTTTTTAGAAGCTTAACATGTCACATTTCTTACATAATACTATGCTTACAAGAGAGACAGACATTGCCCTTATGTAGGACCATAATAATGTCCTTTATAAAAGAAAATACAAGAAATTGTTGTCATGAGATGTAGATGATATTGAAAACTAGAATGGAGTGGGAGAGGATTTCTTTGTCAAGAGCAGAGCAAAGATTTCAATTAAAAAAAGATTATGAATAATAATGATGGACGTCCTGTTTTGATAGAGGATGTTTAAGTAATTTTCTCTTTACTTACAAGAGAAATGAATATTAATAATATAATAATATTAATATTAATAGGATCATAATAATGTCCTTTATAAAAGAAAATACAAGAAATTGTTGTCATGAGATGTAGATGATGCTGAGATGATATTGAAAACTAGAATGGAGTGGGAGAGGATCTCTTTGTCAAGAGTAGAGCAAAGATTTCAATTAAAAAAGATTATGAATAATAATAATGGGCGTCTTATTTTGATAGAGGATGTTTAAGTAATTTTCTCTTTACTCACAAGAGAAATGAATATTAATAATGTTATAGAAATATACAAACAAGAGATACATGTAGATTTGTATATACATAACTGTATATGTACATCAGGAATATACTAATGTATGAACAGGTACATTTCAAGCTATGTATTAGTAAATACAATTTAGTTGCATTTTAAAATATAGTTTTCAAAATCCAGTTTAGGTAAATTCTATTTAAACTTGTTGATTTCCTACCACATTTTATATACTGTACTTGGCAGTATAGTATATAAATGATAAATATGAATATGTTATAAAGATCCATATATACATAGTATTCTCTTGGACAGAATTTAGGAAACATACAAATATACTGTAATATGAGGCAAAGAAATACTAGCTACTAACAAGAAATAGAAATAACTTTGAGTGTTTATTTTCAACCTTAAACTCAACTAAATTACAACAAATGTCTATTTCTCATGAGTAGTTATACTTGTATATAAAAGATCATCTTGGAATCTCATGTTGTTGATTTTATTTAGCCAAAGAGGTCATTAATTTTATATAGTAGAAAAGATTTCTAAATGTAAATGATATCCCAATTGAAATCACTTTGCTATTCTCCTCTTCCCAAGAATTAACTGACCAAAAAAAGTGCCCTTTGGAAGTGGTGCTGTGGCTCAGATGGTAGAGCGCCAGTCTTAAGCTGAAGATTGAGGTACAGTGCTCAGGCCCAGAGTTGAAGTCCCACAACCGACAAAAAAAAATGCCCTTAACCACCTGATTTTAACATCAAGCAAGATCATCAACAAAAATTAATTCTGATTTTCATTTGTTTTTATAACTTGGTCTTATTTTATTAAAATTACCTTTAGGCTTTTCCTTACAAATAAAGAATAAACTACAAATCATGTTTTCCATTTGGAATAGTTCTTATCCCCCAGGAAAAAAAATCAATACATCAAATTTACATTTCAGAACTGTATTAATAGCATCTTTGAGGTCAACTATGCTAATAGTACTTGAATGGGAACAAATTATAGTTATTATATGTGGATAATATAATTATTTTTTAGTATCTTTATAGAATAAAATAAAAATACATCTGGAATAAGGATTTAGTTAGAAACTAAAACTATGGTTACTATGATACTACTGAGCTTAGTGATTTCACATGAGCATTAATTTCAACTTAACAAAGTCATCATTACAATATAGACATTTAAATCTGGGTGTGTTGACTAGTGCCTGTATGTAATATTAGCAGTCAAGGACCTGAACTGGATGATAACTGGTTAGAGACCAGTCTGGGCTACATAGTGAGAACCTGTCTCAAAGAAGGGGAGGTGGGGGCAGGGGAAGAAAAGGAAAACAAATATATAAAACAAATATTTGCTCTTTTTTTTTTTTTACTATTTTTTATTGTGAAAATACCATAAGAGGGGTTACAATTACATGGGCAAGATAATGAGTACATTTCTTATCAAGCATTGTTGCCTCCTCCTTTGTTTCCCCTTCCCATCCCTTCCCTTCCTCCGCCCCCATGCCAAAGTTGTAAAGTTCGTTTTTCGACATAATGACTTGTACACCTCATTGTTGCAAAGGGTCCACCTGTATCTCTATTTAAACAATTTGTTTTTTCCCTTCCCCTCCACAAATTACACCAACATCAAATATAGTGAAAGCAGGGGTTATACCATGGGGGAGGGACATACAAAGAAACAAAGAAATCATCTTATAAATATGTTAGAAACAATTGCATGAAAGAAAAACATTTAGGTGGCTGGGAAGGTGGTTCAGTGGTAGAGTGCTTGCCTCCCATGCACGAGGCCCTGGGTTCGAAATTCCTCAACACCACATAAGCAGAAAAAGCCAAAAGTGGCACTGTGGCTCCAGTGGTATAGTGTTAGCCTTGAGCTGAATTGCTGAGGGACAGTGCCCAGGCCCAGAGTTCAGGCCCCATGATTGGCAAGAAAAATAAATAAATAAATAAGATAAACAGAAAAAAAACATTTGAATCCTTATCTTGGGGTTCATTTCACCTAACATCAACTTATCTGACCTTTTCTGCTTGTCTCAGAAATATATTAGTTATTGCAAATAAGGGAAACCATGGGACCTATGTTTCTTTGGGTCTGGCTTACTTCACTTAATATAATTTTTTTCAAGTCTTTCCATTTCCTAACAAATGGAGCAATGTCATTCTTTCTGATGGAGGCATAGAATTCCAATTTCAAACTCTACTACAAAGCCATAGTAATCAAAACAGCTTGGTACTGGCACAAGAACAAACCTCAGGACCAATGGAATAGAATTGAAAACCCAGTAATGAACCTACAGACCTATTGCCATCTAATCTTCAATAAGGGAACTAAAAAAATAGAATGAAAGAAAGACAGCCTCTTCAGTAAATGGTGCTGGCAAAATTGGTTAACCACTTTAGAAAACTAAAGCTAGATCCTTATATATCACCCTGCACCAGAATCAACTCCAAATGGATCAAAGACCTCAGAGTCAAAGCAGACACTCTGAAAACATTACAAGATGGA
>NW_012267339.1:1636812-1645616 GCF_000151885.1 Dipodomys ordii
GTAAACTTGTTCAACCACTTTGGAAAGCAGTATGGAGGTTCCTCAAAAGACTCCACATAGAGCTCCCCTATGACCGAGCAATCCCACTTTTGGGCATTTACCCAAATGTTCACAAACAAGACCATACAAAAGCTACCAGCACAACTATGTTTGTTGTAGCATTATTTACCATAGCTAAGATATGGAACCAGGGGCTGGGAAGGTGGCTCAGTGGTAGAGTGCTTGCCCTGCATGCATAGGCCCTGGGTTTGATTCCTTAGCACCACATAAGCAAAAAGAAAAAAGCCAGAAGTGGCTCTGCGGCTGAAGTAGTAGAGTGCTAGCCTTGAGCTGAAGAGCTGAGGGACAGAGCCCAGGCCCAGAGTTCAGGCCCCACGACCATATGATATTCATATTTAGAAGAAAATTATTTTATTTAAGAGGCAATTTTTATTAATTTTTATTGGATATAGCTGGGTCTACTATTGTCCTATGTGATAATTACATGTATAAATAAGACATAGGAAAGAAATTATATAAGAGTGTTTCTAAATGCATTATTTCTTCTATTTCAGCTACTATATGAGCTTATCTAGGAAAGGGATTCTACCATGTGACCCTGGACAATTAATGCCTGTTTCATATCTCATAAGACCTGGGGAATACCTAAATTAGGTCACAATCAGAACAATTATCAAGGCAATATTGATCTCACCAAATACATAATACCAACCTATTTTTGTTTAAGGTTAGTTCCCATTATTTTCTAATGCAGTTTACAGAACATTTTTTTCAGAAACATTATATATTCCAACCAACCGAGTTGACAGGGAAGTAGCTTCCAGTAATATTAGTAGCATAACTGTAGTATGAAGGATACCAATAATAGATAGCACTGATTGGAATTATTTTAGTAAGCAGTCATGGTAAATGTCTCACCTCAGAATATTATTGTAACCAAACTCTTATTCCTCTGATTTTACAAATGAGGAAATAAAACATAAACACTAAGGAATAGATCCAAAATTATATATCTAGTAACTATTCTATCTACAGGAATCTAGAGGCCACATCATTAAACATCATGTAATTTTTTTTGGGGGGGGTCAGTTATGGGGCCTGAATTCTGGGCCTGGACGCTATCCCTCAGTTCTTCAGCTAGCGCTCTACCACTTGAGCCACAGCGCCACTTCTGGCTTTTTTCTTTTTGCTTATGTGCTGCTGAGGAATCGAACCCAGGGCCTCATGCATGCAAGGCAAGCACTCTACCACTGAGCCACCTTCCCAGCCCCCTATCATGTAATTTTTATATAGTGTCTAACCACCATGTAACTTTGAAAACTGTTGTCTTCCTAAAATACTTGAACTGAAGATGGTGAAATTCTCAAGTCACTAGATCAAGGCAATGTTTGACTTTGGTTATAAAGCAACAGCGGGCAATTATTGCTCTCTTCTTCTACCTCTAAACATGAGCAAGTTAAATTTTTTTAGAAAACACCACGACAACTAACTGTCTGGATCAATAAAGCAGCTGCTGTAAAACAGCCGTGGGCTCCAGAATTTTTGCCATACTATTAACATCTAATGTCAGAGTGTTCTTTGAATGATGAAAGTCAGGATGATATCTAGAAAGTAATTTTCTTCTTCTATGCCAGTGATTGAATTTGGGTGAATTAAAAAAAACTGTTTAATAAGACAACACAAGATGTGATTACTCATATCTCCTGTAAACTAATTAATGTAATTCTGAAGGTGTCTTGAGGGATGAAATAATCCGCTCAAATAATAATTACATATTTGCATATTATAAAGGTTTTACATATAATGAAGGCAATTTTTTAGCACTGGCATTATCTAATAATTTTACTTCGTGTATGTATATATAGGTATATGTAAATATATATGTATATATAACCTATACATACACATTGTAAAATTATATGTATGCAAGCACAATGATCATATGTGCATGTATACATACTGATAACACTCTTAGAAAGTACATTAAAATGTGAAGAGAAGAAATTGATTGTTCAATAACTAAAATATGTTAAAGCCAGTTCTTTTATTGTAGTTATAGGAGATATAAAGGATATAGCAAGTAATCTTACTTCTTTGCTGTGGAGCAGCACATAATAGCTGGTAGAGAAAAATGAGCTGAATTTTCAATGCTGCTGTTTCCCTGAACTCTTTGATACTGAGAAATCATTTGATCTCTAGATTCCTCTTACAGGTTGCAGTCTGCCTAGATATTTCTTTTTCTTTTTTTTTTGCCTAGATATTTCTTAAGTACATCTCCAATTCTTAACAACTGAGATTTCCTCTGGTAGGTTTGTGTTTTACTTCACCTGGAGGAGCCAAAGGTATACTTTATAAGTTCTTCTTCCTGTCCCAAAAAACATAGACATTATTAAACCACCTTCTTCCTCCTCATCCTCCTCCTCTTCCTTTTCTTCCTCCTATTCCTCCTCCTCCTCCTCTTTCCTTCTCCTTCTCCTTCTTCTTCTTCCTCTTCTTCTTCTTCTTCCTCTTCTTCTTTTTCGTCCTCCTCCTTCTCCTCCTCCTCCTCCCCCTCCTCCTCCTCCCCCCCTCCTCCTCCTCCTCTTCCTCCTTTTGTAAAGAAAGGATCCCAGATCAGAGTCCCAAACATTCTTCTCACCATCACACCTAACACTCAGCAAAAAAGGAGAAATGAATATAAATACCAACATATTCTGAAGCACATAATTTAATAATTCTCATTGAAATTTCACTCTAACATCTTCTTCTCTTTCCATGTTTGTTGTAGGTTGAAATATCATTGCTAACCTGAGAACTTTTACTAACAGAGATAGAAGCTGACTTCTTCTTAGATAATGTAAGTTTACTAATGTTCTACATTGTATACTTCCTTAGATAGTATACTTTTAATTGCTGGCAAAGGAAAGGCTTGGAAAATGTACTTATGTGATGCATAGAGCTCAAAATTAAGAACAATAAATTAAATAACACTTGTTTCTCTAGTATTTATCATGAGTACTTTAGAGTAATGCAAAGTATAGCAGCATGACTACTGAACAAAAGTGAAGAATCTTAAATTGTTTCCTGTTTTTATACCCAAATTGTAGTTTGTAAATTTCTTCCTCTCAAGGGAACAGTAATTCTGCTGATGAATGATGACTGACAAATGGAAAAGGAAATTTGGTGAATTTAAGTAAGCATGAGCTGATGTTTTTCTCACTTTTCCCTTGCTGTGACAAAATACATGGAAAACAAATAGAAGGCAGTTTTATGTAGCTGTTGGCTTCAGAGGTTCTCCTTCCCTGTTTCTTGGACATATCACTTCTGTGTCCATGGTGAGGAAGAACAGCAAGGTAGGAGGACATAGCAGAGAAGCCTTGGTCATCTCATGGAAGCCAAGATACACGGAGGGAAAAGCAGAGAGCTTGGGGCTTGAACTAAATGATCTATTTCCAGGTCACATCCAATAATCTGCTTTCTCTACCTGGACCACACCTCACCAAAATGTTAACAATCGTGAAGGTCCCAGTGGATTAATACATTGATGGAATTAGAGCCTTCCTAATCCAGTAATCTGCCCAAAGCCTAGCAGCTGATAGTCAATCCTTTAATAAATTCATCTTAGCTGACAATTTGTATCAAAACATAATGACAAAAATGCAAGAAGTATAAATTTTGTGAAAAGAACAGTTGTACCAGCTCAAAAGGGCTCACACTTGCCAACCATGATCATTTGTGTGCATATACATATACAATTAAAAACATACAATTATAAACCTGAACATATACAATGATAAACCTTTACAAGTAATGAACCTCACATAAATGAGAGGAAATCAGAGGGCGCAGAACAAAAATATTGGAAACGCTTGAAAGTAATTAGAACACCAACAACTTATCCTGCCGCTTTCATACCAACTATATTCATTGTTTCTAAGTGTTCAAACTGAGGTTATTTTCTTCATAGGTGAATTTCAGCTATATTATTAAAGAAATCAAGATTCAGAAAAATATCAATTCGTCATAGTTAATTAGATTTAAGCCAGAATCATCAATGTTTGAAAACACTGGATGAAAGACAGGAGAAACTTAGAAAGACTGAGTGTCCGAAAAATAGAACAAGAGACAGCATTTGTCCCCTGATATGATATAGCAACCTCTAGAGCCTAATCCTGACCTATTCTTTCATAATATAGTATGTGAAGTGAACCCAGAGTTAATTCATACTTGTAAGAAATGACAGCAAAGGCATAAAGGAACCAAAAATAGTATGAGAATTTCTACAAAACAACTGACTTTGTGTAACCACGAGAGGTGGAGGGAGCGCAATGAAGCATGAGAAGACTGGAATGGTTTCATCCAGCAAGAGTGATACACAAAAGACAATCTATTGGAAATGAACTTTACAACTTGGTGAGAATGGGGGGAAGGAAAACGGGAGAAAAACAAGGGAGGGGGTTACAATGTTCGACAAGGAAAATACTCACTATGTAACTGTAATCCCTCTGTACATCACCTTGACAATAAAATCAAAAAGACTTAAAAGTCATGAAAATAAAATATAGCGTGTGATTTAAAATAAAGACCTTGTTTCCTAAGCTTTTTGACAAAATAAGTAATTGAAAAATGCACTTTTGAAACAACTATGGAACTTTGGTTATTGACAGAAAGGATGACTTTTATTATTGATTTTTATTTAGTTTGGTATGCTAATAAACAATCCATCCCTTTACCCATGTTTAGTGAAATTTGTAATGGTGAAATGGCAGGAAAAGTGGGATGTGCTTTAAAATATTTCAGCAAAATAAATGATAGATATTAAAAAGATAAACAAGAGTACAATTGAAAACATGTGATAATTGTTGACTGTAGGTAATATCTTTTGTGGGACACAATTAATAATATTATACTTCTATATGGTTAATATTCAAGTAGCTTAACTCTCTTGCTACATTTGTGATACCTAGTATTCTTTATGGTAAAAGAAATCAACAGCATGTAGTAGAGTTAGGAAACACTTGATATTAAAATGTACGACTATATCATACTGATCTCTTACCTTAGACTTATACGTCTTTCTTCTTATATTCTTTTAGCAATAAAATTCAGTTCAAAATGCAATCAAGTCTATGACAAAAATAGCTCACACATTGTACTGTGTATAACTAGAAGGCTAGAGAAAGTGAATATCACTAAATTTCATGCCTGTCCCAGACTATTAGAGTATAAGACTCCAAAATTAAAGTCATCTGCCCACAGCACTTCATCTCCCCTGCAGTAAGGTAATTTTCTAAGCTTCAATGACTCTCTCTTTCTCTCTCTTTCCATATATATATATATATATTATTGTAAAGATATTGTACAGAGGGGTTACAGTTACATGAGTAAGGTAATAAATACACTTCCTATTGAGTATTGTTGCCTCCTCCTTTGTTTTCCTCCTACCATCCCTTCCCTCCCACCTCCCCAACTCTTTCCTCCCCCACCCCCAAGTTGTAAAGTTTGTTTTAACCGAGTGTCTTGTACATCTCACTGTTACAATGAGTCAACTGCATCCTTGTTTCAGCATTTTGTTATTTCCCTTCCCTTCCCCAAATTAGAAAAATAAGTATACAAGATGCAGGGCACTGGAATCAAATATATTGAAAATGGGTTATACCATGGGGGAAGAACGTACCAAAAAAAAATTTAAAAAAATCACATAGTACATTAAAAAGAGCAGCGACAAAGATAAAACATCTTGTGTCCCTATCTTGGGGCTCATTTCACTTAGCCTCATCTTATGTGTTTATATGTACATAGATTTTTGACTTTTTCTGCTTGTCTGGTAAGATTATCCTAGATGTATATGAGTAATTGCAAATAAGGGAAACCATGAGATCTATGTTTCTTTGGGTCTGGCTTACTTCGCTTAATGTAATTTTTTAACTCTTAAGAGTTAAAAGATTCAGAATTCTTTCAAGCTACCAGAAAATTCTGAAAAATCTCAATGATGTATAAATGTAAATTTAAGCAAGACCAAAGATAACTAAGATTTGGATGGTGGAAAGTAGAAATTGATAGAAGAAATGAGATTTGGGGAAAAAAGGAAAATATTGCTTTAGAATAGAAATGGTCCTTGAACCTAGTTTGGTTGCTGGTATTTTGAATCTGTGTACAAAAAAATCAGCATGGTGGATTTGTTACATTTATACTGTTGTAATCTGTCCGTTATTCTCAGAAGAGTAAGACTTGCCAATTGAGCTGGTAGAGAAGAATCCATTTCATTACTTTTGGAGAAGCAGAGTATTATTACTCTGTTATTCCTGCTGGATGAACCCTACTGCATAAAATACATTCCTTAACCTTAGATGAAAGTGAGAATATTATTCATTATGAACAAGTAAAAGTTTTCTTACAAATGAGTAATGGACAAATAAGTTCTATCAGTCAAATATTAAAGGTATTAAACTGAATTGAAATATACAATCATTTTAATTCAGTTAATAAATTCTGTTAAACATTACTATATTTTATCATGGAGTTGATAGGTAAATTAAGTCTTCTAGTATGCAAGGTTATTTATTGTTTGTAGATAATGTTGTTTTATCATAAAATGTTAACTTCATGTCTTTTAAATGATCATTTATTCTTAGCCAGGTGCTGGTGTGTCACACCTGTAATCTTAGCTATTTAGGAGGCTGAGATCTGAAGATCTTGGTTTGAAACCAGCCTGGACAGGAACATTCATGATACTCTCATATCCAATTAATCATCAAATAACCAGAAGTAGTAATGTGGCTCAAAGTGGTAGAGTGGGCAAAAATGTTCAGGGACAGTGCCCAAGCCCTGATTTCAGGCCTCATAAGCAATAGCAACAACAAAGATCATTCATTTATGTGATACTATACCTGTGCAATAAGTTCTCTCTTTCTTTGAGAGAAACAGGCTTTACAACAAACTCAAATCAACAATAAGCATTTTATGTAACAATAAAAAATCATCTTAGGATATCTAATTTTTATTTGTTTTATAATGTAGTACTGAAGTTTGAACTCTAGGCCTCAAGTTTGCTAGGTATGATCTCTAACACTGAGCCATCAGTCCTCCTCGCTCTCGCTTCCTGCTTTAGCTGGGGTTACAAGTATGCCATTATGCCTAGCTGTTTTCTTTTGACATGGAGTCTCCAGGAACCATGATACTTCCTGTCTCAGTCCTTTACATAGATATAAGTATAGTGGGTGCAAGTCACTTGCGCCCAGTTTATTGTGTTTGCTAATATTCAAAAGTTAATAGCTGTTTTTTATTAAGAAAATATTTTGTTAGCAACTATTCGTGGTACAAAAATTTCATTGTGATATACTCATACATGCATACACTATTTCACAATCCAACTTTCTCTCTTATTCCCCCTCCATCTTCTTAAAAGGTCTACAAATTTCATTGCTCTATTTTCATAAATGTGCATAAAGTACTCCAAATATATTCACTCCTCTATTTCAGTTCCTTTGACCTCTCCCCGGTGAATACTTTTTAAAAGTACCTAAAACAAAAAACTAAAATTGTATTTTTTTAACCCAGGCAGTAAAAGTAATCAGATAAATTAGAGGTAAATATATCTGACACACATATTGTGAGTCTGATATTGGGAGTGATGTTACCAAGAAGTCTGGAACAAGATATGCTTGAAAAACCTGGTGTTTTCAAAGTTCTGGTTTGATTCACATTAGACTGATAATAACACAGGCTCTCTCCCTATGTTTCACGTAGATCCTTTAAGAAAGAACGATAATCTTTGATTGGTTCTATGACCCTACATTCCCTCCATCATTAATTTCTCTTTTAACTTTTCTTACTAGACCTATGTAAACTTCCTACCTAGAACCTACCCTCCTAGAACCTACCTTCTATTAACTTCAACTGCCCACTCAAAATAGATATTAAGTCACTATTATACATTTTGTATTTAATTTAATAACTCATGTGATAGGTACTAGAATACTGTGGTTAGTAAAAATTTCTGTTAATTAGCTTAGAATGTAGTATTTCATCATATAATTAATATTATAGTAATATGTAATTTAATTATATTTATTAGATGTATTTTTTTAATTTAAAAAGCATTCATTTTTATTGTCTTTCCATATTCTCAGTAAATATAGAGGAAGCCTAAATTTTTTGTTAATTTCCACGAATACCTCTCAACCATTTCCCAATTGTTCCTGCCCTCTTTCCTCAAGTAAAAGTAAACACACCTTGGTCTAAATGCTCTGGTAGGCTACGGGAGTCAGCTGGAATTCCACCACAGAATATTCTTTTCATACCATTTTAATTTCTATCAGTGGGAAGTAACCTGATTTTAAATTTCCTGTAGTCAATTAAATGCGATACCTATCAAAATTCCAACCTCATTTTTCAAGGAAATAGAAGAAGCAATCCAAAAATTCATATGGAACAATAAAAGACCCCGAATAGCAAAAATGATCCTCAACAGAAAGAAAAGTGCTGGAGAAATATCAATACCAAATTTCAAACTCTACTATAAAGCCATAGTAATCCAAACAGTTTGGTACTGGCACAAGAACAGACCTCAGGACCAATGGAATAGAATTGAAAACCCAGAAATGAACCTACAGACCGATAGCCATCTAATCTTCGATAAGGGAGCTAAAAAAATAGAATGGAAGAAAGACAGCTTCTTCAGTAAATAGTGCTGGAAAAATTGGTTAACCACTTGTAGAAAACTAAAGTTAGATCCTTATATATCACCCTGCACCAGAATCAACTCCAAATGGATCAAAGACCTCAGAGTCAAAGCAGACACTCTGAAAACATTACAAGATGGA